>NW_027141343.1:1987500-1992500 GCF_036365525.1 Heterodontus francisci
TGCGGTGTGTGTGTGTGTGCATATATATAAGTCTCAGTGTCTGGGCTGTGCTGTGTGTGTGAGTGTGTGCATATATATAAGTCTCAGTGTCTGTGCTGTGGTGTGTGTGTGTGTGTGTGTGCATATATATAAGTCTCAGTGTCTGGGCTGTGGTGTGAGTGTGTGTGCATATATATAAGTCTCAGTGTCTGGGCTGTGGTGTCTGTGTGTGTGCATATATATAAGTCTCAGTGTCTGGGCTGCAGTGGTGTGAGTGTGTGTTTGTGTGTGTGCATATATATAAGTCTCAGTGTCTGTGCTGTGGTGTGTGTGTGGTGTGTGTGTGTGCATATATATAAGTCTCAGTGGCTGGGCTGTGGTGTGTGTGTGTGTGCACATATACAAGTCTCAGTGTCTGTGCCGTGGTGTGTGTGTGTGTGTTGCATATATATAAGTCTCAGTGTCTGGGCTGTCGTGTGTGTGTGTGTGTGTGCATATATATAAGTCTCAGTGTTTGGTCTGTGGTGTGTGTGTGTGTGTGTGTGTGTGTGTGTGTGTGTGTGTGTGTGTGTGTGTGTGTGTGTGTGTGTACATATATACAAGTCTCAGTGTCAGGGCTGTGGTGTGAGTGTGTGTGCATATATATAAGTCTCAGTGTCTGGGCTGTGGTGTGTGTGTGTGTGTGTGCATATATTTAAGTCTCAGTGTCTGGGCTGTGGTGTGTGTGTGTGTGTGTGTGTGTGTGTCTGTGTGTGTGTGTGCATATATATAATTCTCAGTGTCTGGGCTGTGGTGTGTGTGCGAGTGTGTGTGTGTGCTTATATATAAGTCTCAGTGTCTGTGCTCTGTGTGTGTGTGTGTGTGTGTGTGTGTGTGTGTGTGTGTGTGTGTGTGTGCATATATATATAAGTCTCAGTGTCTGGGCTGCGTTGTGTGTGTGTGTGTGTGCATATATATATAAGTCTCAGTGTCTGGGCTGCGTTGTGTGTGTGTGTGTGTGCACATATATAAGTCTCAGGGTCTGGGCTGTGGTGTCTGTGTGTGTGCATATATATAAGTCTCAGTGTCGGGGCTGCAGTGGTGTGAGTGTGTGTTTGTGTGTGCATATATATAAGTCTCAGTGTGTGTGCTGTGGTGTGTGTGTGGTGTGTCTGTGTGTGCATATATATAAGTCTCAGTGGCTGGGCTGTGGTGTGTGTGTGTGTGTGCACATATACAAGTCGCAGTGTCTGTGCCGTGGTGTGTGTGTGTGTTGCATATATATAAGTCTCAGTGTCTGGGCTGTGGTGTGTGTGTGTGTGTGCATATATATAAGTCTCAGTGTCTGGGCTGTGGTGTGTGTGCGAGTGTGTATGTGTGCTTATATATAAAACTCAGTGTCTGTGCTGTGGTATGTGTGTGTGTGTGTGTGTGTGTGTGTGTGTGTGTGTGTGTGTGTGTGTGTGTGCATATATATATAAGTCTCAGTGTCTGGGCTGCGTTGTGTGTGTGTGTGTGCATATATATAAGTCTCAGTGTCTGGGCTGTGGTGTGTGTGTGTGTTTGTACACATATATAAGTCTCAGGGTCTGGGCTGTGGTGTGTGTGTGTGTGTGTGTGTGTGCATATATATAAGTCTCAGTGTCTGGGCTGTGGTGTGTGTGTGTGTTTGTGTGTGTGCATATATATAAGTCTCAGTGTCTGGGCTGTGGTGTGTGTGTGTGCAATTATATAAGTCTCAATGTCTGGGCTGTGGTGTGTGTGTGTGTGTGTGTGCATATATATAAGTCTCAGTGTCTGGGCTGTGGTGTCTGTGTGTATGCATATATATAAGTCTCAGTGTCTGTGCTGTGGTGTGTGTGTGGTGTGAGTGTGTTTGCATATATATAAGTCTCAGTGTATGTGCTATGGTGTGTGTGTGTGTGCATATATATAAGTCTCAGTGTCTGGGCTGTGGTGTGTGTGTGTGCATATATATAAGTCTCAGTGTCTGGGCTGTGGTGTCTGTGTGTGTGCATATATATAAGTCTCAGTGTCTGGGCTGCAGTGGTGTGAGTGTGTGTTTGTGTGTGTGCATATATATAAGTCTCAGTGTCTTTGCTGTGGTGTGTGTGTGGTGTGTGTGTGTGTGCATATATATAAGTCTCAGTGGCTGGGCTGTGGTGTGTGTGTGTGTGTGCACATATACAAGTCTCAGTGTCTGTGCCGTGGTGTGTTTGTGTGTTGCATATATATAAGTCTCAGTGTCTGGGCTGTGGTGTGTGTGTGTGTGTACATATATACAAGTCTCAGTGTCAGGGCTGTGGTGTGAGTGTGTGTGCATATATATAAGTCTCAGTGTCTGGGCTGTGGTGTGTGTGTGCATCTATTTAAGTCTCAGTTTCTGGGCTGTGGTGTGTGTGTGTGTGTGTGTGTGTGTGTGTGTGTGTGTGTGTGTGTGTGTGTGTGTGTGTGTGTCTGTGTGTGTGTGTGTGTGCATTTATATAATTCTCAGTGTCTGGGCTGTGGTGTGTGTGCGAGTGTGTGTGTGTGCTTATATATATGTCTCAGTGTCTGTGGTGTGTGTGTGTGTGTGTGTGTGTGTGTGTGTGTGTGTGTGTGTGTGTGTGTGTGTGTGTGCATATATATATAAGTCTCAGTGTCTGGGCTGCGTTGTGTGTGTGTGTGTGCATATATATAAGTCTCAGTGTCTGGGCTGTGGTGTGTGTGTGTGTGTGTACACAAATATAAGTCTCAGGGTCTGGGCTGTGGTGTGTGTGTGTGTGTGTTTGTGTGTGTGCATATATATAAGTCTCAGTGTCTGGGCTGTGGTGTGTGTGTGTGCAATTATATAAGTCTCAGTGTCTGGGCTGTGGTGTGTGTGTGTGTGTGTGTGCATATATATAAGTCTCAGTGTCTGGGCTGTGGTGTCTGTGTGTGTGCATATATATAAGTCTCAGTGTCTGGGCTGCAGTGGTGTGAGTGTGTGTTTGTGTGTGTGCATATATATAAGTCTCAGTGTCTGTGCTGTGGTGTGTGTGTGGTGTGTGTGTGTTTGCATATATATAAGTCTCAGTGTCTGTGCTGTGGTGTGTGTGTGTGTGTGTGTGTGTGTGTGCATATATATAAGTCTCAGTGTCTGGGCTGGTGTGTGTGTGTGAGTGTGTGTGTGCATATATTTAAGTCTCAGTGTCTGGGCTGTGGTGTGTGTGTGTGTGTGTGTGTGTGTGTGTGTGTGTGTGTGTGTGTGTGTGTGTGTGTGTGCATATTTATAATTCTCAGTGTCTGGGCTGTGGTGTGTGTGCGAGTGTGTTTGTGTGATTATATATAAGTCTCAGTGTCTGGGCTGTGGTGTGTGTGTGTGTGTGTGTGTGTGTGTGTGTGTGTGTGTGTGTGTGTGTGTGTGTGTGTGTGTGTGCATATATATCATTCTCAGTGTCTGGGCTGTGGTGTGTGTGCGAGTGTGTGTGTGTGCTTATATATAAGTCTCAGTGTCTGTGCTGTGGTATGTGTGTGTGTGTGTGTGTGTGTGTGTGTGTGTGTGTGTGTGTGTGTGTGTGTGCATAGATATATAAGTCTCAGTGTCTGGGCTGCGTTGTGTGTGTGTGTGTGTGCATATATATAAGTCTCAGTGTCTGGGCTGTGGTGTGTGTGTGTGTGTGTACACATATATAAGTCTCAGGGTCTGGGCTGTGGTGTGTGTGTGTGTGTGTGTGTGTGCATATATATAAGTCTCAGTGTCTGGGCTGTGGTGTGTGTGTGTGTGTGTTTGTGTGTGTGCATATATATAAGTCTCAGTGTCTGGGCTGTGGTGTGTGTGTGTGCAATTATATAAGTCTCAGTGTCTGGGCTGTGGTGTGTGTGTGTGTGTGTGTGTGCATATATATAAGTCTCAGTGTCTGGGCTGTGGTGTCTGTGTGTATGCATATATATAAGTCTCAGTGTCTGGGCTGCAGTGGTGTGAGTGTGTGTTTGTGTGTGTGCATATATATAAGTCTCAGTGTCTGTGCTGTGGTGTGTGTGCGGTGTGTGTGTGTTTGCATATATATAAGTCTCAGTATCTGTGCTGTGGTGTGTGTGTGTGTGCATATATATAAGTCTCAGTGTCTGGGCTGTGGTGTGTGTGTGTGCATATATATAAGTCTCAGTGTCTGGGCTGTGGTGTCTGTGTGTGTGCATATATATAAGTCTCAGTGTCTGGGCTGCAGTGGTGTGAGTGTGTGTTTGTGTGTGTGCATATGTATAAGTCTCAGTGTCTGTGCTGTGGTGTGTGTGTGGTGTGTGTGTGTGTGCATATATATAAGTCTCAGTGGCTGGGCTGTGGTGTGTGTGTGTGTGTGTGCACATATACAAGTCTCAGTGTCTGTGCCGTGGTGTGTGTGTGTTGCATATATATAAGTCTCAGTGTCTGGGCTGTGGTGTGTGTGTGTCTGTGTGTGTGTGTGTGTGTGTGTGTGTGTGTGTGTGTGTGTGTGTGTGTGTGTGTGTGTGTGTGTGTGTGTGTGTGTGAACATATATACAAGTCTCAGTGTCAGGGCTGTGGTGTGAGTGTGTGTGCATATATATAAGTCTCAGTGTCTGGGCTGTGGTGTGTGTGTGTGTGTGTGCATATATTTAATTCTCAGTGTCTGGGCTGTGGTGTGTGTGTGTGTGTGTGTGTGTGTGTGTGTGTTTTTGTGTGTGTGTGTGCATATATCTAATTCTTGGTGTGTGTGCGAGTGTGTGTGTGTGCTTATATATAAGTCTCAGTGTCTGTGCTGTGGTGTGTGTGTGTGTGTGTGTGCATATATATATAAGTCTCAGTGTCTGGGCTGGTGTGTGTGTGTGTGTGTGTGTGTACACATATATAAGTCTCAGGGTCTGGGCTGTGGTGTGTGTGTGTGTGTGTGTGTGTGTGTGTGTGCATATATATAAGTCTCAGTGTCTGGGCTGTTGTGTGTGTGTGTGTGTGTGTGTGTGTGTTTGTGTGTGTGCATATATATAAGTCTCAGTGTCTGGGCTGTGGTGTGTATGTGTGTGTGTTTGTGTGTGTGCATATAAATAAGTCTCAGTGTCTGTGCTGT
>NW_027141343.1:2487500-2615211 GCF_036365525.1 Heterodontus francisci
ATGTAACCAAGTGTGTGAACAGTTTGGCTTCGTCTCAAAAATTTACAAAGGAGAGGGATGGAGTATGTAGCTAGGAAATGTTTGAAGCAGAGACAGAAAGCAATGGCTTCAATCTTCTCAATATTTAATTGGCATTGCAGATGTGTGAGGTAATACATTTTGAAAGGAGGAATAAGGAGAGACAATACAAGTTAAATGGTATAACTATAAAGGTGGTGAAATAACAGAGACACCTGGAGTATTTGTACACAAATCCTTGTAGCCAAACCGTTAATAAATATATGGAATCCTCGATTTTATAAATAGAGGCAAAAAAAGCAAAAGCAAGGACATTATGTGAAACATATAAAATACTAGTTCAGCTGCGCCTGAAGTCTTGTGTCGAATACTGGGAACCAAACTTTAGGAAGGACATGAAGCCTTCGGAGAGGGTAAAGAACTGTTTTACGAGAATTTGTGCAGGCATGAGGGATGACAGTTATGTAGCTGGGGTTGTTCTGCTTCGAGCAGAGAACTTTCAGAGGAGATTTAATTGAGCTGTTTAACATTAGGAAGGGTTTAGATAAATTAAATAAAGATAAACTGTTTCCAATGTCCAAGGGGTCACTAACCAGAACACACATTTAAGGCGATTGGTAAAAGAAGCAGACATGAGGATTTTTGTTTCTGAGTGGTTTGGATTTGGGATGCACTGTCTGATAGGCTGATGGATACAGATTCAATAGTAGATCCCAAAAGGGAATTGGATAAATATCTGAAGCAGGAAAAATGTTAGGATATAGTGAAAGAGTCAGGGAGTGGGTGTAACTGGATTGTTCTTTGAAAGGGCCAGCTCTGAATTGATGGGCAAAATGACATCATTCAGGACTGTGCTATTCTATGATTCTATGATTGTTCCTGCCTGTACTTTCCCAATATTCCTATCCTTTCAGCAGCTGTTTGATAAAGTAGCACATAACAGCTGTGTTACCGAATTAGAAACACATGGGATTAAAGGACCAATGTCAGCAGTGGCTCAGTTTGCCGCTCTCTCCCCTTTCAGTCACAAGCTTCTCGGATCAAGTGTCACCGCAGGACTTGATCACAAGAATCAAGGCTGACACTGCAGTGCTGTACTGAGGGAGTGTTGCACTGTCAGAGGTGCCGCCTTATCAAAGATAAGGTAAAGCCAGGCCCCGTCTGCCCACTCAGGTGGAGGAAAGATCCCATGGAATTATTTAGAAGGTCAGGGTAATTATTCCCAGTGTCCTGGTCAACATTTACCCCTCAAATCAACATCACAAAAACAGATCTGATCATGACCACACTGCTACTTGTGGGATCTTGTTGTGCGGACATTGGCTGTGTTTTTCCTGCATTACAAGACTGACTAAACGGTTAAAAAGTACTCATTGGTTGTAAGTCGCTTTGGGACATGCAGTGGTCATGAAGGCGTTACATAAATGGAAGTCCTTTTATATTTTCAATGTCAGCATGCAGGAAATTAGGTCAGTGACAGAAAGCAGAGAGTAGCGGAGAATGGTTGTTGTTTAGTCTGGAGGGAAGTACAAAGTGCGGTTCCCCAGCGTCACTGTTGGAATCACTGTTGCTGTATGTTAATGCAATGGGCTTGTGTACAGAGAGGACAATTTCAACGTTTTCAGAGGGCAGGAATCTCAGAAATGTTAATAATCAGTGAGAAGGATAGTAACAGACTTCAGCAGGACAGAGACTGACTGGTGAAATGGACAGGAACATGGCAGATGTAATTTAACTCAGTGAAGTGTGAAGTGAGACATTTGGGTAGGCAATATGAGGAGAAACAAGATAAACTCAATGGTACCATTATAAAGTGGGTGCAGGATTAGAGAGACCTGGGGTGTACACATACAGATCTTTGAATGGAACATGTAGTGTCCTTGGTGTTAGAGAGAGAGGCACAGAGTAATAAAACAAAGGAGGAAATGCTGATGTTCATCCATCATTGGTTAGGTCCCAGCTGGAGAATTGTGTCCAATTCTGATCACCACACTTTGGTAAGGATGTCAAGGACTTAGTGAATATACTGAGGTGATTTACTAGAATGGTACCAGGGATCTGGGAATTCAGTTACGTGGAGAGATTGGAAAAGCTGGGATTGTTCTCTTTAGAGCAGTGAATGGGAAGGGGAGATTTAATATAGAATTCAAAATCATGAAGGGTTTTGATAGGTTAATTAATGTGAAACTGTTTCCAGTGTCAGAAAGTTCAGTATTAAGAAGGCACAGATTGAAGGTAATTGACAAAGAACCAGAGGTGAAATGAGGAGACTTTTCTTACACAGCGAGTTGTTGGGATCTGGAATTCACTGCCTGAAAACATGGTGGAAGCAGATTCAATAATATCTTTCAAAAGAGAATTCAGCAAATACATGAATTGGAATTAAAAAAGCTGGAGTGTGGGTCAAAAGGAGGAGAGAGGAACTAATTTGATATCTCTTTCAAAGAGACTGCACTGACACAATGGGCTGAATATCCTCCTTCTGTGTGTCGGGTTTGTGATTCATGATCTGCCCGTGCCGGTACTTGTTGAGGCAGGTGACACACAAAGCTCCTGCTTTCTCCTCATTTCCATGAATTCTTCTTGCTGCCCAGGGTGACCCACGCTGATGTCTGTCTGCACATTAACTGGGAGGGAAGTGTGCGTGAGGCTGGTACGTGTTTCAGCCAGCATTCAGCTTTTACAGGCAGTCTGTCCCTCTTAAAGGGAAGCTGCACTGAATCACAGGAGGCTGCGTGTGCTGCTGCTGCTGACTGTGAATTCTGCAATTGGAAACAAGGTAAATGGAATACCAGGACAGAGAGAGGGATCTGCAGTTCACGGATGTGGTGCTGGAGGCCTTAGTCGTGGCGGGGGACAGGAGGAGGGAGGCCATGTTTTCATGGCGTGGGGCCGAGGCCCTCAAGTAACACTCTCCGAAGGGAATGGGAGCAGGTGGCCTGGGAGGTCAATGCAAGAGGTCCGGCCCCGAGGACCTGGCAGCAGAGCCAGAAGAAGTTTAATGAGCTCACACGGGTGATCAATGTCGGTGAATTCATCTCCACATGGCATCTCCTACCCTCAACATAACCAACCTCTCACACTGCTCAATGTACCACACCCCCATCACTCACCCATCAGCAATCCCTAACACTCAGGACTCACACCTAACATTCACTTACTCCACCTCACCCTCACACACCTTCCACTGATGCCAGCCTCACACCCACCTCTCCATGCCTCCACATACCTCCAGCTATTCAGCTATGGCAGGCAAATCACCCAAACACAGTGAAACACAATCACTGCCATTCTGCGCTCTCTCTTACAGGACAAGGCGGCCCATAAACACAGGGAGCAGCAGTACTCCGGCGAGGGCCAGGCATAACTTCATCACCTGAGCCTGAGGGAGGAGATGGTTCTTCACATCATGGGATCGGCTGTGACAGAGCCCGTAACATCTGGCATCACCGACAGTATTCAGGATGATGATATGTTCCTGCCTTATGTCCCTTCTTAACTCCCAGCTCCCCCTCATCCTGCTGTCTGGGATGATGTACAAGCTTCAGATGGTGGGACCATTGACCTCCTGCTTTCCATCCCACCCCCAATCCCTCACCCCAACTTTTCCCTTCTAATTTTATACTTTCCAATGATAACCCAAAACTACCAGCTTCCCAGTCACAGCAACTCCAGGAGACAGAGAGAGAGCAGCAGCACAGCACTGATGGCGAAGCACCATCACTTGGTCTAATACTCACAGCCAACAGTTCAAATACTTACACTGTGTGTGCTTTAGAGGCTGGTATAAAGTCGGAATCTACACGTGCTGAGTCACCGCGCACAAGTGAGCTGCAGCCAGGCCAGGGGGAAAGGATAGTTCATGTGTCAGCTCACCAGAGGGCGAGGTCACAAACGAGTTACAATACACAGGACTCAGATATGAACATTGCTGGAACTGCATACAGGAGAATGCTGATGGACATGTACACTGAGAGACTTTGTCCATTGACAGGCCTGTCAGACAGTCTGTTATCACTGTCTCGGAACATGGAGGAGTCCAGCTCCAAGATGGCACAGGACATTGCACAGAGATTGAAGCCCATTCTTTCCCCTGTGGAAGTGGTCACTAACTCCATGACATCACTCGCAGACCCAGCCATGATACAGTATCTGGTAACCATTGTCTCAGCTTCCACTGCAGCACAGACGGCAGACACCCAACGTCTCAGTGCTGCAATGGAAGCTCAGACTGAGGTCATGTGATCCATGCTTGCTGCCATGCAGGATCAAGCTTCTCTGGTGGGTAGGGCAGAGCCCCCTCCTCTTGCCTCTTGACATTGATTCCCCTCTCTGCAGCCTCTGCTCCATTTGTTGGTCATGTTACAGACCCAGAGACACTGTAACTACAGTCCCCAAACCTCGTCCAGAATTGGGTCACAAATTCTTCTGCCCTGCCTGAATGTCTGCAGCAGCTCACAACACAACATCCAGAAAAACATCCAAAGCACCTCCACTAACTTTACAATGGCATTAGCAAGTCAAAAGCCCCTCACCTGTAAGTTCGATGCCTGGTCCTTTGAAATAACAAGTGACTAACACAGACATCAATACTCCACAGACCAAGTTTCAAGGACAGACATCAATACTGTTGGGCTGGTGCACTGACGTCACCTTGAACCCTCCTTACACTAACAGCACATACATAGAACGCCCGGGCATGTCCCCTGCCCAGCATGGGGCACTGTGTTGGCCACACTAGAAGTGGCCGGCTGTACAGATAGCATCATTTTATGGATCAAGGTTTCTGTAACATTGGCACCAGCATGAAATTCACAGCCGGGGGAGATAGAGAGAAAAAGCAACTCACTTTCAATGGGGAATTGGGAAAAGAGTTGAAGGCATAAGATTTTCAAGAATATGGGATATGGACAGGGAAATGGGACTAAGTGGAGGGGTGAGGCCATGGAGGGATTCAAACACAAGAATGAGAATATTTAAATTAAGGTGCTGCCAGACCGGGAGCCAATGTAGATCAGTGAGCACAGGGGTGATGGGTGATCAGGATTTGGGGTGATGGGTGATCGGGATTTGGTGTATATTAGTTTACAGGCATCAGAGTTCTGGATGGTCTGTGGTTTATGGAGGTTTATAACTGGGAGGGTGACCAGGACAGAATTGGAATAGTCAAGTGTGGATTTAACAAAGGCACGGATGAGGGCTGATGCAGGAGATGTTTTGAGACAGAGGTGGACATGGGTGATATTACAGAAGTGGTATTAGGCAGGTTAAGTGATGGAGAGAACATGACGATGAACTCAGCTCAGGTATAAATAGAACATAGAGGTTGTAAACTGTCGGTTTCAGCCTCAGCCATTGGCTAATCAGGTCGTTATAGACAGTGGATAGGGAGCAGACTTTGTGAGAGAGACTGAAGACAGAGGCTTCAGTATTCCCAGGATTTACATGACAAGAGCACATGTCAGTGACATATGGTTTATAGATATAATAGTTGGATACAGAGACTTACCAGGGACACCAATAATAGCGAGGATGGGATAGTAAATCGTTTGAATCATCTTTAGTGCATAATAGATTCGCATTTCTAATGTTCTCCAATAATAATCTGCAGTAACTTCGCCAAACCAATAGGATAAACTCTTGCTGCCCATTTTTGTAAAATTCCAATCTATTGTTCTCAGATTCTGATCAATCCTTTCCCACTCTCTGGAGCTGCTGTTCGTGTGGAGGTGATGCTCCCGGCTTGGAATAACACATTGAAAGAAATTCCTTATTAATGGAAGTGGAAAACTCTCCAATGACACAATTAGGGTGCATGGCGACTGACATTAATTACACACACTGAACAAACAGATTCAGTTAACCCCTGTCAAACCAACATTTAGTGTTCCAAAATAAAATAGAACATTTACCCAGACTGGATGTTATGTATGAGGTTTTGTAAGGGAAGGAGTGGCAGAGTCACTGGCCAGAAGCTTTCACTCCTCCTTGGCTATGGGAGTAGTGACAGGGGAGTGGAGTACTGTGAATGATGCACCCTGTTTAAATAAAAAGAAATTGGATAAACCCTGTAACTTCTGACCAAACAGTCTAATGTCGGCGATTGGAAATTTCTAGAGGCCATAACCCAGCTCAAAAATATATATTTCTTGGAAAAACATCTGATAATAAATGACAAACAGGATGGATAGCTTGATAATCAATCATGTCTGATAATCTTGATCAAGTTAGTTGATGACATAACTGTGAGTGTTGATGTGGTCAGCGTGTTTCGTGTTTTGTATATGAACTTTCAAAAGGCCTGCGATCAAATGACATTTCATAGACTTGTTATGAAAAACTGGATGACATGGATTAATGTGACAGTGATAGTGTGGATATGACATTGACTCAGGGACAGAAAGCAGAGAGAAGTGGTGAACAGACATTGTTTATTCTGGGGGCGGAGAAGTATACAGTGATGTTTCTCAGGGGTCAGTATAAGAACCAGTGCTGTTCCTAACATATAGATAGATGCATGATATAGACTTAAATGTAAAAATAAACAATTTCAACTCCTGCAGATGACATGAAACTCATATGTAGGGGTGGCAAAGGCGCAGACCACAGAATTATCCAACCTCACAGACTGTATATGTTTTTTTCTTTATCATGGACTCTCATCCAACGCCAATGTATTTTTCAGTCTAATTTATTTGTGTGTGATTCTCATGTGAGTGTGTGCGTGAATGAGTAGCGTACATGTTTATTATTTTATTCAGATCCAGTTTAGATTGTTAAGTATAATAAACTCACCTCTTGTTTAATCTCAAGAAAACCTGTCTGACTGGCTCTTTCACGAGCACAATAAAAGTATAAGGTAAAATACTCACTGAGGTGGTCAGCACGTCCAATGCGAAAAAGGAATAAACCCTATTGTGGTCAAATGAGAGATAGGACAAGAGGGGATCTGGGAACCCTCCTCACATAGCTGTAACAGAAATTGATTGTAACCCAATGACAAACGAGAAATTAGAAGTAGGATAAACAATTGATTCCCAGAAAAAAATGAAGATTTCAATGTAGGTTTTATTGTGGCTTTAGCTGCTACAGCACTAAAAAGTTCACATTCGGAGACACTACCATCCTAAGCCACAGCTTATGAAAATATGAACAGATGAATTAGGAGCAGGAGTAGGCCACTCGGCTCCTCAAGCCTGCTCTGCCATTCAATAAGATCATGACTAATCTGATTGTAAACTCGACTTCACATTTCCGCCTGCCCCCGATAACCTTTCACCCCCTTGCTTTTCAATAATCTATCCACCTCTGCCTTTCAAATATTCAAAGACTCTGCTTCCAGCGCCTTTTGAGGAAGAGATTTCCAAAAACACACGACCCTCACAGGAACAAAATCTCCTCATCTGTGTGTTAAATGGGTGACCCCCTTATTTTTAAATAGGGACCCCTAATTCTAGATTCTCCCACAATGGGAAACATCCTTTCCACATCCACCCCGTCAAGACGCCTCAGAGTCCTATATGTTTCAATCAAGTCGCCTCTTACTCTTCTAAAGTCCAGCGGATACAAGCCCAGCCTGTCCAATATTCCCACATAAGACGGCGCGCCCATTCCAGGTATCAGTCTAAATAGCCTTCTCTGTACTGCCCCCAATACAGTTACATTATTCCATTAACAAGGAGACCAATACTTTACACAATACTCCAGATGTGGTCTCACCAATGCCCTGTAAAACTGAAGCATGACCTCCATACTTTGCTATTCAATTTCTCTTGCAGTAAACAATAACATTCTATTAGTTTTCCAATTACGTGCTGGACCTGCTTACTAGCCTTTTGTGATTCATGCACTTGGACACCCAGATCCCTCTGCATCTCAGAGCACTGCAATCTCTCACCATTTAGATAACAGGCTTCTTTTTTATTCTTCCTGCCAAACTGGACAATTTCACACTTTCCTGCAGTATACTCCATTTTCCAGGTCTTTGCCCACTCACTTAACCTATCTATATTCCTTTGCAGTCCCCTATGTCCTGTTCACAACTTAGTTTCCGACATATCTTTGTGTCATGGGAAAATATAACAATTCGGTCCCTTCATCCAATTCATTTATATAAATTGTAAAAAGTTGAAGATCCCTGTGGTACACCACTCGTTTCATCTTGCCAACCAGAAAATTACCCATTTATGCTGACACTCGGTTTCCTGTTCGCTGGTCAATCTTCTTTCCATACCAATATTTTACCCCCGACACCATGAGCTTTTATTTTCCACGATAAACTTTGATGTGGCATCTTATCAAATGCCTTATGGAAATCTAAGTCCAGTACATCCACCGGTTCTCCTTCATCCACAGCACATGTAACTCCATCAAAGAAATCCAACAAACTGATTAAACATGATTTAACTTTCATAAATCCATGTTGATTCTGCCTGATTACCTCGATTTGTTCTGAGTGCCGGCTATACCATGCCTAAGAATATCTTCTAAATATTTCCCCAAGACAAACGTGTAGCTAACTGGCCTGTAGCTTCCTGCTTTCTGTCTCCCTCCCTTTTTGAATAAAGGATTTATATTGCCCATAAAGGAGTTACATACAGAGTGAAGTAACTTGGTATAGGTTAAACGCCCTGTCTGCTGAAAAGTTGACGAATGTAGCCGGAAGGTTAGGGATTACACTCCGTCCAAAAGCTAGGGAATACGTAATCGTAAGACTTGTGGCCAACCATTTTTCACTTGAAGCTGAAGGCTCAAACAGGGTTTGAGGGTAAAATGTTGGAAAAGGTTATAAGAGAAAGGATTTATAATCATCTTGAAAAGAATAAGTTCATTAGAGATAGTCAGCACGGTTTTGTGAAGTGTAGGTCGTGCCTCACAAACCTTATTGAGTTTTTTGACAAGGTGACCAAACAGGTGGATGAGGGTAAAGCCGTGGATGTGGTCTATATGGATTTCAGTAAGGCGTTTGATAAAGTTCCCCACGGTAGGCTGTTGCAGAAAATACAGAAGTATGGGATTGAAGTTGAATTAGTGCTTTGGATCAGAAATTGGCTAGCTGAAAGAAGACAGAGGGTGGTGGTTGATGGTAAATGTTCATCCTGGAGTATAGTTTCTAGTGGTGTTCCGCAAGGATCTGTTTTGGGGCCACTGCTGTTTGTCATTTTTATAAATGACCTGGATGAGGGTGCAGAAGGGTGGGTTAGTAAATTTGCGGATGACACGAAGGTCGGTGGAGTTGTGGATAGTGCCGAAGGATGTTGTAGGTTACAGAGGGACATAGATAGGCTGCAGAGCTGGGCTGAGAGATGGCAAATGGAGTTTAATGCGGAAAAGTGTGAGGTGATTCACTTCGGAAGGAGTAACAGGATTGCAGAATACTGGGCTAATGGGAAGATTCTTGGTAGTGTAGATGAGCAGAGAGATCTTGGTGTCCAGGTGCATAAATCCCTGAAAGTTGCCACCCAGCTTAATAGAGATGTTAAGAAGGCATATGGTGTGTTAGCTTTTATTAGTAGGGGGATCGAGTTTAGGAGCCACGAGGTCATGCTGCAGCTGTACAGAACTCTGGTGCGGCCGCACCTGGAGTATTGCGTGCAGTTCTGGTCACGGCATTATTGGAAGGATGTGGAAGCTTTGGAAAAGGCGCAGAGGAGATTTACTAGGATGTTGCCTGGTATGGAGGGAAGGTCTTACGAGGAAAGGCTGAGGGACTTGAGGTTGTTTTCGTTCGAGAGAAGGAGGCGAAGAGGTGACTTAATAGAGACATATAAGATAATCAGAGGGTTGGACAGGGTGGATAGTGAGAGCCTTTTTCCTCGGATGGTGATGGCAAACACGAAGGGACATAGCTTCAAGTTGAGGGGTGATAGATATAGGACAGATGTCAGAGGTAGTTTCTTTACACAGAGAGTAGTAGGGGCGTGGAACGCCCTGCCTGCAGCATTAGTAGACTTGCCAACTTTAAGGGCATTTCCGTGGTCATTGGATAGACATATGGATGAAAATGGAATAGTGTAGGTCAGATGGTTTCACAGGTCGGCGCAACATCGAGGGCTGAAGGGCCTGTACTGCGCTGGAATGTTCTATGTTCTATGTTCGACAGATAGAGTAATGTTAGCTGAGGTAAAACTAGAACAGAAAGGACTAGAATTAGAATTCCAGAGAGAGCGAGAAAGAGCAGAGTGAGTGTCAAGAAAGGGAAAAAGTAAAAGTGTTCCAGAAGGAGAAGGAGGAAAGGGAGTTATGGCGGCTCAAACAACTAGATGAAGACTCAGTACACCCAGTGAAGGCACAGCTAGTGAGGGAGCTGCCCCTAGCTCAGGACCATGTGCTGAGCTCTTAAAGTTCTCCCCGTTCATTCTAAAGTTCAATGAGGAGGATATGGCAGCACTTTTCTTTCCTTTTAAAAATGTTTTCAAAGCAACTGCAATGACCGTCAGAGAACTGGATGCTGGTTTTACAAAATAAAATAACAGGAAAGGATGAAAGTTCATCAGATTATGAGCGGACTGAAAATGCTATCCTGGGCCCATATGAGATGGTACTGGAGCTGGACCAGCAGAAATTCAGAATCTTCGGAAAGCAGCCTGACCAAACCTACCTTGGCCTTTGAAAGAGTTAAGCAATTTCGGAACATTGGAACATAGGAGCTGCAGTAGGACATCGAGCCTGTTCCACCATTCAGTATGATAATAGCTGATCATCCACTTCAATGCCTTTTTCCGACACAATCCCCATTTCCCGTTATGTCACTGGTATTTAGGCCGGGGCATTGAGTACACCAATTGGGACATCATGTTACATTTGTACATAACATTGGTTTGGCCGCATTTGGAGTATTGTGGGCAGTTCCAGTCGTCGCACTACACAAAATATGTGATTAAGCGAGAGAGGGTGCAGAAAAGATTCACAAGGATGTTGCCTGGTTTGAAGGGCTTGAGTTATAAAGAGAGACTGGATAGGCTGGGTCTGATTTCCCTGGAACGAAGGAGGCTGAGAGGAGACATGATAGAGGTATATAAAATTATGAGAGGCATAGATAGGGGAGATAGCCAGAGTCTGTTTCCCATGGTAGGGGTGACTAAAACTAGAGGGCATAGATTTAAGGTGAGAGGGAGGAGGTTTAAAGGGATCAAAGGGGTAAATGTTTCACACAAAGAATAGTGGGTATCTGGAATGAACTGCCTGAGGAGGTGGTGGAGGCAGGAACAGTAACGACATTTAAGAGGCATCTGGACAGGTACTTGAATGAGCAAGGCATAGTAAGATATGGAATTAATGCAAGCAGTTGGGATTAGTATGGATCGGCATTATAGTCAGCCCGGACACGGTGGGCCGAATGGCCTGTTTCTTTGCTGTACTACTCTATGACTCCATTTATAAATCTGTTAATATCTGCTTTAAACATACTCAATGACTGAGCTTCCACAGCCCTCTGGGGTGGAGAATTCCAAAGATTCTCAACCCTCTGAGAAAAGACATTTCTCCTCATCTCCGTCTTTAGTGGATTTCCACTTATTTCGAAATTGTTTCCCCTGGTTCTAGATTCCCCAACCAGGGGAAACATGTTAGCTGCATGTACCCTGTCTATCACTTTCAGTATTTTGTAGGTTTCAATGAGATCACCTCTCATTCTTCGAAACTCGAGAGAATACAGGCCCAGTTTCCCCAATCTCTCTTCATGGGATGGTCCCGCCATCTCGGGAACAAACAAGTTTGATGAACCGTCATTGCACTCCCTCTATGATCATAACATCCTTCCTAAGGTAAGGGGACCAAAACTGCACACATTACTCCAGGGGCAGTCTAACCAAGTTTCCATACAATTGCAGCAAAACGTCACTACTACTGCACTCAAATCCACTTTAATAAAGGCTAACATTCCATTAGTCTTCCTAACTGCTTTCTGCACCTGCATGTTTGTTTTCAGTGACTTATTGATGAGGACATAAAGGTCCCTTCGTAAAACTACACTTTCTAATCTCTTACCGTTTAAGAAATACTCTGCACATCTGTTCCTGCTACCGAAGTGGGTAACCTCACATTTTTCCACATTATATTTCAACTGCCATGTTCTTGCCCACTCACTACGGCTGTCCAAATCCCCTTGAGGCCGCTTTGCATCTTCCTCGCAACACTCATTCCCATCTAGTTTACTGGCATCTGAAAGCCTGGAAATATTACATTGGTCCCGACATCCAAGTCATTGATACAGGTTACTGGTGATAGTTGAGCCTAGGTAGGTGAATTCTTGAACCACTTCCAGAGCGTGGTCGGCAATTCTGCCTGTTAACTAATCCTTAATCCATGCCAGTACATTATCTCCTATCCCATGTGCTTCAATTTTACTAACCAACCTCCTGTCGGGGACTTTATCAAAAGCCTTCTGAAAATCCAAGTATACCACGTCCACCAACTCCCCTTTATCAATTCTGTGAGCAACATCCTCAAATAACTCCAACAGGTTCGTCAAACATTGTTTCCCATTTATATATCCATGTTGACTCTGCCCAATCATATCCATTTATCACATTCTTTAGAATAGAGTATAGCTTGTTCCCAGCGACTGATGTAAGGCTAACATGTCTGTAGTGCCCTGTTTTCTCTCTCCCTCCATTCTAAATACTGGGGAGACATTTTCTATCTTCTAATCTACAGGAACAGTTCCAGAATCTACAGAATATTGAAAGATATTCACCAATGTATCCACTATTTCCAAAGCTACCTCTTTCAACACTCTGGGATGTAGAATATCAGGACCTGGGGACTTGTCAACCTTCAGCTCCATTAATTTCTCCAAGACAACCTTCTTACTTATACTAATTAAATCCATTTCCTCATTCACCCGAATCCCTTGGATCTCTAATTCTGGGAGATTTCTTGTATCTTCCTCAGTGAAGACAGACGCAAAGTAATCATTTAGCTTCTCTGCCATTTCTCTATTCCCCATTATAAATTCTCCTGACACTGCCTGTAATGGACCCACATTTGTCTTAGCTAAACGTTTCCTTTTCACGTATCTATAGAAGATTTTACAGTCCATTTTTGTGTTTGTTTTTGGCCAGTGATATGAGCTCTCAAGATAGAGCCCACATGTGAAACCCTCAGAGCGGTGATCCCTCTCGAGGAGTTCACAAACTCGCCCCTTCCCAGTAAAACCCACATAGAGGGACAGAAGGTTCAAAGGTATTCTGGCTGATGAATTTTCCCATGTACACAAAGCCTTAACCCCAGAGGAAAACCCATTCCTCGTCACCCCAAAGATCCGAGAATAAAAGGTGGAAGGGAGATCGGAGCCCGAGCAGTCATGGGCAAGAAGCGGGACACACAAGGGTCCATCCTCAGGCCAAACAGGTGCTGAGAGCAGGAGCAATGGCTGAAGATCTGCGTGTTTCCACTGTAATAAGGCAGATCACCATCGAGTTGACTAATGGAAGTGACGGGGAAAACCTGTAGGATTAATCAGAGTCCACTAGATCAGTGCTGGAAAACGGGCCCTGATGGAAAGCACAGCAGGTCAGGCTGTGCCTTTAACTGTAACAGTCAGACACAATAGCCCCACCAGAGAGAGTGCGGGAAAACTTAACAAAATCCCTGAGAGTTACCAGGAATTTGTATTCCAAGGAAAAGTGACCCCATACCCCTCGAGTGGGACAAGCAAACCCATAGTCATACTTAGGGATACAGGGGCCAAACAAACCCTTCTGCTGGGAAAAGACCTTTACCCGAGGGAGTGCAGTGAACGCTAGAGTGTTAGTGAATGGTATCGGAAGATGATATATGACCATACCTGTATATCGACTGCACTTGGAATGTGACCCAGTTTAAAGACCGGTAAACATGGGGATTGTACCTAGTTTACCGGTGGAGGGGTCGATCAGCTCCTGGGTAATGATCTGACAGGGGAAAAGGTGGCAGCTTCCCCAGTAGCTCTGGAGAGACCAAAAGAGGTCAGGGAGACAGAGCGGTTCCAGGAGAAATAAAAACAAGAAATGCTGGAAGCACTCAGCAGGTCTGGCAGCATCTGTGAAAAGAGAAGCAGAGTTAACGTTTCGGGTCAGTGACCCTTCTTCGGAACAGTTACGGGAGAAGGTCCCTGGCATTCTTACTGATTGTGTGGTGACTCGGTCCATGGCCAAACAATCCCCTGAACTGACACTGCAGATGGATGACTCTACTGTCTGGTTATCTGAAACCTTCTTGGGAAGTTAGAGGACCCAAAGGATGTGTTAAACAAATCGTCCTTAGTTGAGGCTCAACAACCTGACCCAGTGTTAAAAAAGGCACAGACTGTCCAAACCAAAACTGAAGCAGAGGGAGTTGCAGAGTGTTACTATTTCAAGAACGAGGTGCTAATGAGGAAGTGGAGACCTCCTTACAGACCTGCGGATGAAGAGTGGACAGTGCTTCATCAGATACGGATGCCACTGAGGTACCTTAAAGAAATATTAAGAATGGCCCACGAACTTCCAATGACTGGACATGTCGGTATATGAAAAATCGAACCCTGCATAAGACAGCATCTTCACTGGCCACAACTCCATAAAGATGTGGTGGAGTTCTGTCAAACTGGTCACATGTGCCTAGTTGTGGGGAAGCCCCAAGCTGCAATAAAATCTTCACCCCTAATTCCCATACCAGCTTTTGGGGAACCCTTCAGCAGAATGCTAGTGGATTGTGTGGGACACCTGCTGAAAACAAAACGGGATTACCAGTATCTTCTCACCATTATGGATGTGGTGACCCGATTCCCAGAGGCCATTATCCCGAAAAACTATCTCTGCCAAGGAGGGGCTAACCCAATTCTTTCCCCGATATGGGCTGCCTGATGAGATCCAGATGGAACAGGGCACACATTTTGTATCAAGTATTTTTGAAAAGGTAATCTGGACATAACCCAGTGCAAGTCCTCAGCCTACCATCCACAGTTGCAAGGTGCTTTGGAGCGGCACCACCAGACCCCAAAGACAATGATCAGGCCATACTGCTATGAGTAACCCCATGACTGGGACAAAGGGCTGGGATTTCACCTGTTGGTTACCAGGGACTTATCCAATGATTCCACTGGCTTTAGTCTCTTTCAATTAGTTTATGGACACGAGATGAGAGGTCCTCTTAAACTAATCAAGGAAAAATATTTTGGGGCAGAGGGATCAAACTTCCATGTTAGAGTACATTTCCTTGCTCTGGGAGTGGCTCACGAGAGACCGTGCCTTGGCTCAGTAACGCCTAAAGACCTCCCAGGCAGCTATGAAAAGGTAATCAGACTGAAATGCCGAGGCTGGAACATTTCAGGACAGAGACCATGCATTGTTACTATTCCCACTGCAGGGTGAATCCCTGAAATCCCAGTTCAGTGGTCCATATCGAGTAGCAAAAGGAATAGCCAGGTAAATTATTTAATTGACACCCCAGACCAAAGGAAAAAAGCAAAGGCTTTGGAGGGTACAGACATGCACAGATCTGTCAGACAGTCAAAAGGGGAGGATTGAAAAGGACAGTGAGGACAGGTTAGAAGAGGGCCATGAGGATTCTCAACTGGAATCCCCTAGTCTCCGATTAGCCAACCCTGAAATGTTAGATAAATTAGACCACACGCTCTCCTCTTTAAATACAACCCAAAAAGGCAACCTAAAAAGGCTGCTAACAGCATTTACAGAAAGCTGCAAGGGCAAGGTAAGTTCCAAAAAAGGCAAGTAGATGGTGAGGGAGGTGCCTCACCTAGTTGAAGAGCCGCAGTAGAGTGAAGTGAAAGCTGGACAGACACTTGCGAGCACTAATGTCCCAGAGGACATAGGGCAGATCAGAAAAAAATGATGCTCCCTACAGTAAAGGGAAAAGTGAGGGCGAAATACCCTAAAATAAATAGCATTTGTGTACCTCACCAGAAGCTAAAAGTGAGGTCAGTGTGGATCTACCCACTGAAGAACACAATGATCAGGTCCCAAACCGAAAGCGAAACAAACCCAATAAAAAAACCAATTTATTACACATTGTCAGTTTAGGGAGGAAGTTTAGACAGGAACCTGAATGGTGAAAGCTTCATTGCAGGAGAGAGAAAAAAGGTCGAACCCGGCACATCATCATCCCAGACAAAACACCAAAAAATTAAATCACCAAAACTATAATAGACAATGTCAGCTGCAGTAATTCTAAGATTAATGTTTGATTTTGAGAAGTGATTATTGAGAATGAATTTGTGTTTCCTTCTATTTCTTCTCACAATTCTGTAATAAAATGTTCCTATTATCACATTTCTTTCCATGTGCTGCAGCGGTGTCAAGACAACACAATATGCCCAATGAGGAATTTTAATTCATCGATTAGACACTTACAGTAATCATTTAATGGAAAAAATCCTGCAGCTAACCTTGAAAAGAATGGCAGCCAAGTTGGCCACCGCAATTGGCATCTGAAACACCTTTTCACATTCCAGAGGCAACTGGAGACACATGTCTGATGAGCCTGGACCCAAAACATTGGCTTTCTCTTGTTACTGAATTACCTAAGATTACATTCATTAACACGGTATACAAGGACATCCTGACAAATTGACTTTAAAAGAGCAAACTCCTCCAAGTGTAAATACTGGTATCCTGAAACCTGGGGAGATAGAAGTTCCTAACTTTGAATCTCTTAATAAGTGTCCAGCAAATACAGTGAGGCAGTCAGGAGACCTTCTGTCATCTATGTGAAAGCTGGGAGTTGCCCCTGGACAAAGACAGACAAGCCAGTGATTCAAACTGTGCAGAAGCAGAAGGGCTGTGTCCCCCTCTCCCTCTCCCTCTCCCTCTCTCCATCTCTCTGTCCAGATAACTTCGGAAGTTTGAAAACCACGTGCGGCTGTGAGCCCTCCAAGCCTACAGATTACTACAGACAGATACACCAGGGGAAGAAAGCCACCCACAAGTCTGCCTCCAAGAAAACCCTGAGCCACGTGGGTCAGCCACAAAGGGCACTTTGACCATCCAAAGACTTCAAGAATATACCTTCAGCCAGAAGACCACCGAATCATCCAACCTCACAGAATGAGTATTTTTTTTAAAATTTATTTAGGACTCCAATCCAATCACAAATGTACTTCTCACTCTGTAATCTATTTGCATGTGATTCTCGTGTGAGTGTGTGCGTAAATGTGTTGTGTATGTTTTTATGGTTTTATTTAGATACGGTTTAGATTGCTAAGTATAATAAACTCACCTCTTTCCTGTTTAAACTCTAGAGAACCTGTCCGATTGGTTCCTTCACCATCACACCAAAGGGAAAAGGTAAAATACTCACTGAGATGGTTACCACATCCACTCTCTAGAAAGGGCAAACCCTATTGCGGTCAAATAAGAGGAAGGACAAGAGGAGAGACTGTGAACCCTCCTCACCTGGCTGTAACAATAGGCAGGGTTGGAGGTGGAGAGAACACGGGAATGAAGTCAGCTCAGCATTAAATTGCAGAGGTTGTTAACTTCCTGGTTCAGCCTCAGACAATGGCCAGTGAGGGGAATGCAGATCGTGGATGGGGAATATAATTTGCGACAGAAACTGAACACAATGGTTTCAGTCTGCTCACGATATAAATTACGAGAACACTAAATCATTGAAATATGGCTTATGAGTCTAATAGTTGGATACAGAGACTTACCAGGGACACCAATAATAGCGAGGTTGGGATAATAAATCGATTGAATCATCTTCAGAGCGCAAACGATCCGCTCTTCTAATGTTATCCAGTAATAATCTGCAGTGATCCAGTAAAACCAATAGGAGAAACTCCTGCTGTCCATTGTTGTAACATTCCAATCTATTGTTCTCAGATTCTGACCTATTGTTGTAACATTCCAATCTATTGTTCTCAGATTCTGACCCATTGTTGTTACATTCCAATCTATTGTTCTCAGATTCTGACCCATTGTTGTAACATTCCAATCTATTGTTCTCAGATTCTGACCCATTGTTGTAACATTCCAATCTATTGTTCTCAGATTCTGACCCATTGTTGCAACATTCCAATCTATTGTTCTCAGATTCTGATCCATTGTTGTAACATTCCAATCTATTGTTCTCAGATTCTAACCCATTGTTTTAACATTCCAATCTATTGTTTTCAGATTCTGACCCATTGTTGTAACATTCCAATCTATTGTTCTCAGATTCTGACCCATTGTTGTAACATTCCAATCTATTGTTCTCAGATTCTGACCCATTGTTGTAACATTCCAATCTATTGTTCTCAGATTCTGACCCATTGTTGTTACATTCCAATCTATTGTTCTCAGATTCTGATCTATCCTCTCCCTCTCTCTCTGGAGCTGCTGATCTCTGTTATGTTCCCGCTGACATTATGGGATAATACATTGAAAGGAGCCCCATATTAATAGACGATGGAAAACCTCCCAGTGACACAATTAGGGAGACGGACATTAACTACAGTCACTGAACAAACAGGTTCAGTTAACTCATTTCAATCTAAACGTTTTTGTACCACAATAAAGTAGATCATTTATCCGGTCTAGAGAGGATATCTGAGGTTTAATGAGGAAAGGAATTGTGGAAACACAGCGGCAATGGCCAGAATCTTCGAATCCTCCTTTGATATGGGATTGGTGACAGGGGACTGGAAGGCTGTCAATGTTACACCCTATTTAAAAAGAGGAGAGGTTGGACAAACACTGTAACTACTGACCAGTCAGTCTAATGTTGATAGTTGGAAACTTCTGGAGTCCGTAACCCAGCACAAAGTATTTCTTGCCTGTAAAATCATGGTTAATAAATGACGAGCAGCATAGATAAGTTAATGGAAACTCATTTTCTAATCTTGATCGAGTTCGTTGAGGACGTAACTGTGAGTGTTAATGAGAATAGCGTGTTTCGTGTAATGGGATCATAGAGTCATCGTGAGGTTAAGGCACAGAAAGAGGCCAGTTGGAACGTTATTGCTGTGCCAAATGGTAAACGATCCACTATTCTAATCCCACCATCCAGCATTTGGCCAATAACCCTGCAGATTGTGGCACCTGAGCTGCATGTCCAGACTCCTTCTGAATGGGTTGAGTGTCCCTGCCTCAACTACCCTTTCAGGCAGTGAGTTTGAGACTCACACCAAAGCAGGGGACCCAGTCCTGAGCCTTGCAGAACGCCGCTGGAAACATCCCTGCTGACTCTAAAATACCCATCAACAATTACCCTTTGTTTCCTGCCACTGAGCCAATTTGCTATTTCTGGGTGAACAGGTGTTTCCTCAACTCCCCTCTAATCTTTCCATCAATCATTTTAAATCTATGCCCCCTCATCACTGATCTCTGCTAATGTGATTAGACCCTTCACCTCCACTCTATCCATGCCCCTGAAAATATATACATTTCAATCAGATCTCCCCTCAACCTTCTCTGTTCCAAGAAGAACAACCCCAGCCTATCCAATCATTCCACATAGCTGCATTTTTCCAGTCCTGGCAACATCCTCGTAAATCTCCTCTGTGCCCTCTTCAGTGCAATTACATCCTTTCTGTAATGAGGTGACCAGAACTGCACAAAATATTCAAGTTATGGTCTAGCCAAAGATTTGTCCAGTCCCAGCATAACCTCCCTGCTTTTGTATTCTATACCTCGGCTAATAAAGGAAAGGATTCCGTACGCCTTCTTAACCACGTAATCAACCTGTCCTGCTACTTCGGGGATCTGTGGACATTGACTCCAAAGTTCCCTCACTTCCTCTACACTTCCTAGTATTTTCCCATTAATCGTGCATCCCTTTGCTTTGTTTGAACTCCTCAATTTGCATCGCCTCATTCTTAATCAGGTGGAATCCCATTTGCCACTTTTCTGCCATCGATATCTTCCTGCAACCGACAGCAATCCTCCTCGCTATCTACCACACGGCAAATCTGTGTGTCATCTACAAACCTCTTGATCATGCTTCTACATTTACGTCCAAGTCATTAATATATACCACAAAAAGCAGGGGACTCAGTCCTGAGCCCTGTGGAACACCATTGGAAACAGTCCGAAGGTCTGTCTGAAACAGTCCGGGGTTCCGAAGAAGGGTCACTGACCCGAAACGTTAACTCTGCTTCTCTTTCCACAGATGCTGCCAGACCTGCTGAGTGATTCCAGCATTTCTTGTTTTTGTTTCAGATTTCCAGCATCCGCAGTATTTTGCTTTTATTATATTGGAAACAGCCCTCCAGTCAATAAAACACCCATCAACAATTGCCCTTTGTTTCCTGCCAATGAGCCAATTTTGTATCATCCTTGCTGTATTTCCCTGGATTCCATGGGATTTTATTTTTTTTAACCAGTCTGCCATGTGGGACCTTGTCAAAAGCCTTGCTTAAATCCATGTAGACCACATGAACTGCACTACCCTCATCTATCTTCCTTGTTACTTCTTCAAAAAACTCACTCAAGTTGGTCAAACTAGAGCGTCCCTTAACAAATCCATGCTGACTATCCTTGATTAGCCTGTGCCTTTCTAAGAGAAAGTTTATCCTGTCTCTCAGAATAGATTCCAATAATGTGCCCACTACTGAGGTTCGACTGACTGGCCTGTAATTTTTCATTCTAACCCTGGGGTCCTTTATAAACAGAGGTTCAATGTTAACAGTACTCCAATCCTCTGGCACCACACCTGTACCCAGTGAGGACTGGAAAATGATGGTCAGACCCTCTGCTATTTCTTCTCTTGCTTCTTTTAACAACATAGGATGCATTATATCTGCATCTGGTGACTTTTCAACTTTCAAGGATGCTAATCCCATTAATACCTCCTCTCTCCCTAAGTATATCTCATCAAATACTTCATATTCCTCCTCCTTAGCAACAATATCTGCATCACACCCCTCTTTTGTAACGTGAAACACGAAGTATTCATTAAGAACCATCCCAACATCTTCCACCCCTGCACATGCATATGCAATTATGTATATACACTTATGTGAACAGACTTTCTAAAGGCCTGTGATCAAATGGCATTTCATAGACTTGTTATGAAAATGGAACACATGGATTAATGTGACAGTGATAGTGTGGATATGACACTGACTCAGGGACAGAAAGCAGAGAGAAGTAGTGAAAAGACATTGTTCAGAGTGGTGAAGGAGGGGGAGTATACAGTGCAATTTCTCAGGGGTCAGTATTAGAACCAGTACTCTTCCTTACATATAGATAAATAGATACATGATAAAGACTTACGTGTGAAGAGCAGAGTCTCAACATTTGCATAAGCCAGGAAAATTATAAATGTGGTAACCTGTGTGAAGGAAAGGGGCTGCTTCAGGAGGACATGGACAGTCAGATGGTGAAATGAGAATACACATGGTGAATTTAATTTAACACATAGAATTGGGGAAGTGATTATTTTGTGAGGGAAAATAAGGGGAGTGAATAGAAACTAAACTGCACCATTTAAAAGATGGTACAGAGACTGGGTGCGTATGTACAGAAATTTTCAATGGTGGCCGGATAAGTTCTGAAGATTTTAAAAAGGCATCCGGGATCCTTAGCTTTATAACTAGAAGCAAAGAATTAAAAAAAAACACAAGAACATTCCGCTAAGACTAGAAATGACTGTTTGAGCCTCAGCCGGGATATTGTGTCCAATTCTGGACACCACACTTTATGAAGATTCCAAGGCCTTGGAGATGTTGCCTCGGTGAGATACCAGAATGGTAACAGGGATGAGGGAGTTCAGTTATGGGGAGAGAATCTGGGATTGTTCTCCTTAGAGCAGAGAAGCTAAAAGGGAGATTTAATAGAGGGCCTGAAAATGATGATGTGTTTTGCTACAATAAATAAAGAGAATCTGGTTTGACTGGATGAAAGGTCAGCAGCCAGAGAACACAGTTTAATGTTGATTAACAAAAAAACAGAGGAGAGATGAGGAGATTTTCTTTTCTTTACACAGCGAGTGTTTATGATTTGGAATTCACTTCCTGAAAGGGTTGTGGAAGTAGATTTAACAGAAACGTTCAAAAGGGAATTGGATCAATACTAACAGGGTGATTTACTGGACTGGGAGAAAAGAACAGGGGAGAGGAATAATTGAAGATTTCCTTCAAACAGCTGGAACTGGGACGATTTGTTAAATGGTCTCCTCCTGTGCTGTGTAATTCTCTGACTGACTGATAACAGAAACCATTGAGTCCGTATCTCATGTGCACAATTGACATTCAGCAGTTTTTAATCCCGAGATTAATTGTTACTTGCTTTCTGCTGAAGACAACAGCAGAAAGACAGATACAAGGAGCTGGTGAGATAAATTGTGTTGACAATTTGTTTATTGGGTTATGACGTCTCTGTCTGATCACTGACCTCGCCTGGTTTCAATCGGTCAATGTTGCCAGAGCAGGGGCCAATGTAGGTCAACGAGCACTGGAGTGATGGATGAACGGGACTTGCTTTGAGTTTAGATACGGGCAGCAGAGTTTTAGATGAACACATGTTTGTGGCCGAGTCAGTACAGGTTAGATGCAGAGTAAAGCTCACTCTACACTGTCCCCATCAAACACTGCCATGACAGGTACTGCACGGCTTAGATCCAGAATAAAGGACATTCGACACTGTCCCCCATTAAATACTCGGAGGACAAGTACAGCACTGGGGTTGGCTGCTGCCTAATTGGAGGTGCTGAGTAGTTAACGAGGTTCAGCTGACTGTTGCTCTGTGAAGAGGCTGGAAGCTGTGTGACTGCTGCAAGAGGGAGAGACTGAGATTGAAGGAAAGGTTTTTCCACATTGGCAACATGAGTCTGGGGAAAGAGGCTGGGAGAGGAGCTAATTCGATAGCTCTTTCAAAGAGACAGTACTGACACAATGGGCCGAATAGCCTCCTTCTGTGCTGCACCAACCTCTAATTCTATGAGCAAGAGACAGAGAGTGAAGTGAGTGAGGGAGAGAGTGAAAAAACATGAAAGAGGGAAAGGTCAATAGGAAGTGCGAAAAAATCGTGTTTGCATCACTTTTTCAGCAGAGGAGTCATGATTTGCCCGTCCCCGTTCCTGTTGAGACAGGTGACACACAAACATCCTGCTGCCTCCTCATTTCCATTCATTCTACGTACACGTGTTTCAGCCAGGCTTCAGCTCTTCAAGGCAGTCTGTCCCTTTTAACGGGAAGTTGTGCTGAATCACAGGAGGCTGCTGTTTCTGATTGGGAATGCTGCAATTGGAGACAAGGCAAATGGAATACTACGACAGAGAGAGGGCTCCGTTGTTCACGGATGTGGTGTTGGAGGCCTTAGTCATGGTGGGTGACAGGAGAAGAGAGGATATGTTTTCGTGGAGTGGGCTGGAGACCCTCAAGGAACGTCCTCCGAATGGAATGGGAGCAGGTGGCCAGGGAGATCAATGCAAGAAGTCTGGCCCCGAGGACTTGGCAGCAGAGCCAGAAGAAGTTTAATGAGTTCACACGGGTCACACAATGTCAGTGAATTCATCTCCACATGGCTTCTCCTACCCCCAACATCACCAACCTCTCACACTGCTCAATGTACCACACCCCCATCACTCACCCATCAGTAGTCCCTAACACTCAGGACTCACACCTAACATTCACATACTCCATCTCACCTTCACACACATTCCACTTATACCAGCTTCACACCCACCCCTCACTGCCTCCACGTTCCTGCAGCTACTCAACTGTGCCAAGAACATCACCCAAACACAGTGCAACACAATCACTGACATTCTGCCCTCTCTCTTACAGAACATGGTGGCCGACAATCACAGGGAGCAGCAGTGAACCGGCGGGGACCAGGCAGACCTTCATCCGCTGAGCCTGAGGGAGGAGATGGTTCTTCACATCATGGGACCGGCTGTGACAGAGCCCATAGCATCCGGCATCACCGAGAGTATTCAGGATGATGCTATGTTCCGGCCTTATGTCTCTTCTTAACTCCCAACTGCCCCTCGTCCTGCTGTCTGGGATGATGTACAAGCTGCAGATGGTGGGACCATGAACCTCCTGCTTTACAGCCCACCCCCAATCCCTCACCCCAGCCCTCCCCCTCTGATTTTATACTTTCCAATCATAAGCCAAAACTGCCAGCTTCCCAGTCACAGCAGATCCAGGAGACAGAGACAGAGAGAGAGAGCAGCAGCACAGCACTGATGGTGAAACCCCATCACTTGGTCTGATACTCATAGTCATCAGATCAAATACTTACACTGTGTGGACCTTAGAGGCTGGTATAGAGTCGGAATCTGCACATGGTGAGTAACCGAGCACGAGTGAGCTGCAGCCAGGCCAGGGGGAAAGGATAGCTCATGTGTCAGCTCACCGGAGGGTGAGGTCACAAATGTGTTATAATACACAGGACTCAGATGTGAACATTGCTGGAACAGCATACAGGAGAATGCTGATCGACATGTACACTGAGATACTTTGTCCATTGACAGGCCTGTTAGACAGTCTGTTATCACGATCAAGGAACATGGAGGAGTCTGGCTCCAACATGGCACAGGACATTGTACAGAGCTTGAAGCATATTCTTTCCCCTGTGGAAGTGGTCACTAACTCCATGACAGCACTAGCGGACCCAGCCGTGATACAGTGTCTGGTGACCATTGTCTCAGCTTCCACTGCAGCACAGACGGCAGACACCCAACGTCTCAGTGCTGCAGTGGAAGCTCAGCCTGAGGTCATGAGATCCATGCTTGCTGCCATGCAGGATCAGACTGCTGTCATCATGGCTGTGGATCTCAGTGTTCAAAGGGGTTTGCAGGATCTCACAGCAGTCCAGCAATCTGTGATCCAGTAGATTACTAGGATTACTGATGTGTCGCGCCGTGGGTGTGACAGTGTCTCCGTGGAGCATGAACCTGCTGTCCTCTCTCAGGATGACAGTATTTGTTCTCACATCACTGTCACTACACCAGTGTCCTTGTTGTTACCCATCAGCCAGCCCAGGCTGCTGCTGCCCATGTCGAGGTGGTGCAGTCTGAATCCGAGGCCTCAAGACCCAGAGCTGCTCGAGGACGTCCTGCAAGGCAATCTGCAGTCTCCCCCAGTGAAAGTCAGCAACCTTCCACCAGCCATGCTGCAGTCATTGGGGAAACATTGTGTAGGAGCACTGGGCAAGTCGAGGGAACCCATAAGACAGGCACTACAATGGTGAATAGTTCAGATTTGTTTGTAAAATTGAATGCGTTGGATAAAGATGTTAATGAAAAGGTTTTTGTTGATGTTTTTTACTGCAGGATGGCGACCAAGGGAACACTGTGATGGAGCGTCTCAGATGGGTGTAATGGTGGAGAATCGGGGATCCATGGTGGGAAAGGGAAGATGTACTGGGCATGCTCACACACCAAATGCACGTTAATGGAGTCAGAGATCTTTCAGTTCCTATACCTCTCCCCATTGACATGGGGACCCCGCAGAGCCACCTACACCATCAGGAATCCCGCTATCCTGACAAAGCCACGGGATCTCTCATCCTGCTTCTCCCTGCTGAGGGAGAAAATGATGACATAGATGGTCACCCTCACCTCCCAGAATTATCAATGGACAAGGCACAGGCTTTGCAACTACTGGTCAGTTAGTGTAACATCAGTGGTGATTAAGGTTTTAGAAACTATAATCAGGGAAAAAGGACAACACACACTTGGAGAGGTTTGTGTTATGTAAGCATTGTCAGCACGGATTTCTAAAAGGCACATGACTGAACTAATTAAATTTATTTGATGAAGTAACAGAGAGGTTTGATGAAGGGAATGTGGTGGATGTTGTATACATGGATTTTATGAAATTATTTGATAAAGTACCACACAAAAGTTTGGCGAACAAAATTGAAGTTAATGCATTAGCATCCAATTGGATCAAATATTGTCAAGGACAGAAAAGTGTGAGTTGTGGGAAATGGTTGTTTTTCAGACTGGAGGATTGTAGACAGTGATGTTCCCCAATGGTCAGTGCTAAGAGCTTGGAATACAGAGTAGAATATCAAAATGTTCCGATCTTGGAGCAGGTGAACAGGAGGATATTGCAAACCGACTGCAACAGGATGTAGATAGGCTGGCAGAATGGACAGAGAAATGGCAGGCGGAATTTAATACAGAGGTGTGTGAGGTGATCTATTTTGTCTGAAAGAATAGGAAGGCAATATAGACTTAATGGCACAGTTCTAAAGATTGTGCAGGAACAGAGAGACCTGGGGCTCCATAGGCATTGATCTTTGAATGTGCCAGGACATATTAGGACAGTGTTTAGCAAAGCATATCAGATCATGGGCTTCATCATTAGAGGCAAAGATACAAAAGGAGGGAAGTTATGCAGAAACTTTATAAAGCTTTGGTTAGGCCCCAACGAGAGAACTATGTTCAGTTCTGGTCACCACACTTTAGGAAGGATGTGAAGGTCCTTGAGAGGCTGCAGAGGAGATTTACCAGAATGGTTCCAGGGATGGGAGTTTAGTTACAAGGTTAGTTTGGAAAAGATGGAGTTGTTCTCCTGGAGTAAAGGAGATTGAGAGAGATTTGATAGAGGTGTACAAGATTATGATAGGCTTAGAAAAGATAGACAAGGAAAAACTGTTCCTATCAACTGATAAAATATGGACTAGGGGACACAGATGGAAGGTTTTGGGTAAGAGATGCAGGGGTAATATAAAGAAGAACTTTTTTACACAGTGGATGGTAATGAGTTGAATTCACTGTCCATGAGGGTGGTGGAAGCTGAGACAATCAATGATTTCAAAAGGAAACTGGATGGGCACTTGAAGGAAATGAAATTGCAGGAATACAGGTATTGAGTGGGAGAGTGGGACTGACTGGATTGTTCCACAGAGAGCTGGCACAGAGGGGCCGAATGGCCCCCTTCTGTGTCGTAAATGTCTCTATCAATCTCTGTGAATCTATGTTGGATATGTCTTCTGCTCCTCTCTGGAAAGATCCAGATAAATAGAAGTTCAATGAAACTGTGACCTTAACAGCCACTGACAGCTCCGTCCTCACCCTGGTGTGAGGCTCCAGGTCGTGTTACAGGAGGTGACACAGCTCTGTGACCATCTCTTTATTGAATCAGAATCACCCACACACTGCTCCGGGGTTAGGTGTAGGTAGGAAAAGTGCTCTTGGAAAACCCGGGGTGGGTAGGGCAGAGCCCCCTCCTCCTCCCTCTTTACAGAGCATCCCCTCTCTGCAACCTCTGCTCCATTTGTTGGTCATGTCATAGACCCAAAGACACTGTAACTACAGTCCCCATTCCTTGTCCAGACTTGGGTCACCAAATCCTCTGTCTTCCCTGAATGTCTGCAGCAGCTCACAACACAACCTCCAGAAAACCATCCACAGGGCCTCCACTAACTTAACAATGGCAGAAGTATGTCAAAAACCCCTCACCTGTAAGTTGGATGCCTGGTCCTTTTAAATAACACTAGAGGGGGTTCCTCGTGCTGCTGAATGTATGTTCAGCTGAGAGTGAATAACACAGGCGGTCAGTGGACATGCACAGACCAAGTTTCAAAGACGTACATCAAAGCTGCCAGAATGGATAATCGACACCATATTCAGACCCACCCTCAAAGGAACAACACATATATGCTACGGCTGGGCTGGAGCTCTGCCCAGCATGGGGTATTGAGCAGGCCGCACTCAAAGTTCACATCTCTTTATGGATCACAGCTTCGGCACTGTCAACACCAGTAGTGCAGTGAAGTCTAAAATCGTGGATCAGGTCAGATACAAAGGGAAAGAAATTCACTTTAAAAGGAGATTTGGAAAAGATTGAAATAAAAAGATTTTCAGGAATATGGGAATGGGACTAATTAGAGGGGTAAGGGCATGGAGCGAGTTTAAACACAAGAATGAGAATATTAAAATTAAGGTGCTGCCAGACCGGGAGCCAATGTAGATCAGTGAGAACAGGGCTGATGGGTGATCGGGATTTGGTGTGAGTTAGGATACAGGCAGCAGAGTTCTAGATGGGCTGTGGTTTATGGAGGTTTTTAACAGCGAGGGTGACCAGGATAGAATTGGAATAGTCAAGTGTGGATTTAACAGTGACAGGGACGAGGGTTTATGCAGCAGATGGGCTGAGATATTGGGCAGGGTGATGTATGTATTTGACAGATAGGGGATGGACTTCATGATGGAGATCAATGACGTTGGCTTCAGTCTTCCCAAAATTTACATTGCAGACAAACATTTCAGTGAAACAGGGTTTACAGATCTCCTAGCCTGAAATAGAGACAACAACAGCAGCAAAGATGAGAGTAAATGACAGGAATTTATAATACAGTTCACAGCAGTTTACAGAGCTAATAGCTGGAGATATTGACCAGGAAGAACAACGGCAGCAAGAAGGGCAGAGTAAATTACAGGAGCAGTAATGCAGTTAAGCATGGTTTATAGAAATAATAGCTAGATAGAGAGACTTACCAGGGACACCAATAATAGCCAGGATGGGATAGTAAATGTATTGAATAATCTTCAGTGCGCGGTCGATACGAGTGTCTAATGAGTACCAATCATAATATGTAGAAAGATAGTAAAGATCCCACGATAAACTCCTGTCCGTTGTTGTAACATTCCAATCTATTGTTCTCAGATTCTGACCCATTGTTGTAACATTCCAATTCATTGTTCTCAGACTCTGACCCATTGTTGTAACATTCCAATTCATTGTTCTCAGATTCTGAACAATTGTTGTAACATTCCAATATATTGCCCTCAGATTCTGATCTATCCTCTATCTCTCTCTGGAGCTGCTGATCTCTGTTAGTGCTGATTTTCCCGCTGACACTATGTTATAACACATTGAAAGGTAGCCCTTATTAATCGAAAATGGAAAACTTCCAGTTACACAATTAGGATCCATGGAGACTGACATTAATTACAGTCACAGAACAAACAGATTCCGTTAACCCTTTTCAATCCAACACTTTTTGTACCACAATAAAGTAGACCATTTACCGAGTCTGGATGGGATGTATGAGGGTTGCTGAGGGAAGGAATGGTGGGAATAGCAGAGGCCCTCGCCAGAATCTTCCAATTCCCCTTGGATATGGGCGTGATGACAGATTTACACAGGCTTGCCACTCTCTGTGTGAAGAAATATCTCCTCATTCAGTCCTGAAAATTTTACCCCGTATCCTCAGACTATGACCCCTGGTTCTGGACTCCCCCACCATCAGGAACATCCTTCCTGCATTTACCCTGTCAAGCCCTGTTAGAATTTTAGAGGTTTCTATGAGATCCCTCCTCGTTCTTCTGAACTCCAGCGAATTTAATCCTAACCGACTCAATCTCTCCTCATACGTCAGTCCCGCCATCCCAGGAATCAGTCTGGTAAACCTTCGCTGCACTCCCTCGATAGCAAGAGCATCCTTCCTCAGATGAGGAGACCAAAACTGCACACAACATTGCCGCTGTGGCCTCACCAAGGCCCTGTATAATTGCAGCAAGACATCCCTGCTCCTGTACTCGAATCCTCTCGCTATGAAGGCCAACATAACATTCGCCTTTTTTACCGCCTGTTGCACCTGCATGCTACCCTTCAGCGACTTGTATACGAGAACACCCCGGTCTCGTTGCATATTTCACTCTCTGAGTTTATAGCCATTCAGATAATAATGTGACTTCCTGATAACCTCACATTTATCCACATTATACAGCATCTGCCATGCATTTTCCCACTCACTCAACTTGTCCATATCACCCTGAAGCATCCCTGCATCCTCCTCACAACTCACCCTCCCACCCCGTTTTGTGTAATCTGCAAATTTGGAGATATTACAATTAGTTCCCTCATCGAAATTATTAATGTCTATTGTGAATAGCTGGGGTCCTAACACTGATCCCTGCGGTACCCCACTAGTCATTGCCTGCCATTCAGAAAAAAAAAACGTTTTACTCCTACACTTTGTTTCCTGTCTGCCAACCAATTTTCTATTCATCACAATACATTACCCCCAATCACATGCATGTTAATTGTACATGCTAAGCTCTTAGGTGGGACTTTGTCTAGAGCCTTCTGAAAGTCCACTGGCTCCCCCTCATCAACTCTACTAGTTACACCCCCGAACAATTCTATTAGGTTTATCAAGCATGGTTTCCCTTTCGTAAATCCATGATCTGTCCGATTCTACCACTATTCTCCAAGTGCTCAGCTGTAAAATCTTTGATAATGGTCTCTAGAATTTTCCCCACTACCGACGTCAGGCTAACTGGTCTATAATTCCCGTCTTTCTCTCTCCCTCCCTTTTTCAACAGTGGGGTTACATTAGCTACCCTCCAATCTATAGGAACTGTTCCAGAGTCTATAGAATCTTGGAAGATGACCACCAATGCATCCACTTTTTTCTAAAGCCACTTCCGTAAGTACTGTGGGAAGCATACTATCAGACCCTGGGGATTTATCGGCCTTCAATCCCATCAATTACCCCAACACCATTTCTCTACAAATACTGATTTCCTTAAGTTCCTCTCTCTCACTAAACCCTGTGTTCTCCAACATTTCTGGTATGATATTTCTGTTCTCCGTTGTGAAGGCAGAACCAAAGTATCCATTTAGTTGGTCAGCCATTTCTTTGTTCCCCATAATAAATTCTCCTGTTTGACTGTAAGGGACCTACTTTTGTCTTCACCAATCTTTTCCTCTTCACATAGCTATAGAAACTTTTACAATCAGTTTTTATGTTCCCCACAAGCTTACTCTCGGACACGATTTTCCCTTTCTTAATCAATCCCTTGGTCCTCCTTTGCTGAATTCGAAACTGCTCACAAACACCTGCTTTGTTGTTTTTTTTCTGGCTAATTTGTATGCGTCTTCCTGGGATCTAATGCTATCTCTAATTTTCCTTGTCAGCCATGGTTTGGCTACCTTTCCCGTTTTGCTTTTGCACCAGACAGGAGTAAACAATTGTTGCAGTTCATCCATGCACTCTTTGAATTTTTACCATTGCCGATCGACCATCATTCCTTTTGGTAACGTTTCCCAATCCATCATAGCCAACTCGAGCCTCATACCTTCGTAGTTTCCTTTCTTAACGTTCAGGACCCTAGTCTCAGAATCAACTAGGTCACTCTCCACGTTGACGAAGAATTCTATCATATTATAGTCGCTCATCCCCAAGAGATTTCGCACAACTAGACTGTCAATTATTCCTCTCTCATTAAACGATACCCAATCTAGGATGGCCTGTTCTCTAGTTTGTTCCTCAACGTATTGGTCCAGAAAACCATTTCGTATACACTCAAGGAATTTCTCCTCTACAGTATTGTGACCAATTTGATTTGTCCAATCTATGAGCAGATTAAAGTCACTCATAATTACAGATGTTCCTTCATCGCGTGCATCTCTAATTTCCTGTTTAATGCCATTCCCAACATCACCACTACAGTTTGTGGGGTCTATATACAACCCCCACTAACGTTTTCTGTCCGTTAGTGTTTCTCAGCTCTACCAATACATATTCGACATCGTCAGAGCTAATATCCTTCATCACGATTACGTTAATTTCCTCTTTAACCAGCTATGCAACTCCAATGGGGCTGAAAATAGACCGTTTTACTGATGGTGTGAATATTTAGATTATATTAGATTAGAGATACAGCACTGAAACAGGCCCTTCGGTCCACCGAGTCTGTGCCGAACATCAACCACCCATTTATACTAATCCTCCACTAATCCCATATTCCTACCAAACATCCCCACCTGTCCCTATACTTCCCTACCACCTACCTATACTAGTGACAATTCATAATGGGCAATTTACCTATCAACCTGCAAGTCTTTTGGCTTGTGGGAGGAAACCGGAGCACCCGGAGAAAACCCAGACACAGGGAGAACTTGCAATTTGGTCGGAATTTCATCTCAAGACATCTCAAGGTGAACTATGTAACCAAGTTTGTGAACAGTTTGGCTTGCTCTCAAACATTTACAAAGGAGAAGGATCGAGATAGGAAATGTTTGGAACGGAGACAGAAAAAAATGGCTTCAATCTTCTCAATATTTATTTGGCTTTGCTGATGTGTGTTGTGATACAATTTCGAAGGACGAAAGAGGACAGACAATACAAGTAAAATGATACAACTATAAAGGTGGTGAAATAACAGAGACACCTGGGGTGTTTGTACACAAATCTTTGAAGGTGGTCGGAAAGACTAACGAAACCGTTAATAAATATATGGGATCCTAGGTTTGATAAATAGAGGAAAAATGAGCAAAAGCAAGGACATTATGTGAAGCATATAGAAAATACTAGTTCGGTTCCACCTGGAGACTTGTATCAAATACCAGGAACCACACTTTAGGAAGGACATGGAGCTTTCGGAGAGGGGACAGAACTGTTTTACTAGAATTTGTGCAGGCATGAGGAATTACAGTTATGTAGCTGATGTTGTTCACCTTAGAGCAGAGATCTTTCAGAGGAGATTTGATTGAGGTCTTTAACATTAGGAAGGGTTTAGATAAATTAAATAAAGAGAAACTGTTTCCAATGTCCAAGGGGCCGTTAACCAGTGACACAGATTTAAGGTGATTGGTAAAAGAAGCAGATATGGGAATTTGTGTTTCTGAGTGATTTGGATTTGGAATGCACTTTCTGATAGGCTTATCGATTCAGATTCAATAGTAGTTCCCAAAAGGGAATTGGATAATATCTGAAGCAGGGAAAATGCAAGGATATAGTGAAAGAGCCAGGGAGTGGGACTAACTGGATTGCTCTTTGAAAGGGCCAGCACAGATTTGATGGGTCGAATGACCTCATTATGTCTGTGGTATTCTATGTTTCTATGATTGTTCCTGCCTGTACTTTCACAATATTCCTATCCTTTCACCAGGCGTTTGATAAAGTAACACATAGCAGCCGTGTTACCAAATTAGAAACACATGGGATTAAAGGGCCAATGTCAGCCGTGGCTCAGTTTGTGGCTCTCTCCCCTTTCAGTCACAAGCTTCTAGGATCAAGTGTCACTGCAGGACTTGATCACAAGAATCAAGGCTGACACTGTAGTGCAGTACTAAGGGAGTGTTGCACTGTCAGAGGTGCCATATATCGAATGAAACGTTAAACCAAGGCCCCGGCTGCCCTCCCATTTGGATGTTAAAGATCCCATGGGATTATTTTGAAGAACAGGGGAATTCTCCCCAGTGTCCTGGTCACTATTTACCCTTCAATCAACATCACAAAAACAGATCTTATCATCATCACATTGTTACTTGTGGGATCTTGCTGTGTAGAAATTGACTGCGCTGTTTCCTACATTATGAAACTGACTAAGTGTTAAGAAGTATTAATTAATTGGAAGTGACTTTGGGACATGCAGTGGTCATGAAACACGTTGCATAAATGGGCGACTGTTCTTTTATTTACAATGCCAGCATGCAGGAAATTAGCTCAGTGACAGAAAGCAGAGAGTATTGGAGAATGGTTATTGTTCAGTCTGGAGGGAAGTACACTGTGGGATTCCCCAGTGTCACAGTCGGGAACACTGTTGCTGTTTGTTATTGCCGTTGGGTTGTGTACAGACGGGACAATGTCAAAATTTTCAGATGGACGGAAGCTCAGAAATGTTAATAAGCAGTGAGAAGGATAGTAACAGACTTCAGGACGACAGAGACTGACTGGTGAAATGGGCTGCAACGTGGCAGATGTAATTTAACACAGTGAAGTGTGAAGTGAGACATTTGGGTAGGACGTATGTGGCGAAACAATGGAAACTAAATATAGGGCGGCAAAGTGGTTAGCACCGCAGCCTCACAGCTCCAGGGACCCGGGTTCGATTCCTGGTACTGCCTGTGTGGAGTTTGCAAGTTCTACCTGTGTCTGGGTTTTCTCCGGGTGCTCTGGTTTCCTCCCACAAGCCAAAAGACTTGCAGGTTGATAGGTAAATTGGCCATTATAAATTGTCACTCGTATAGGTAGGTGGTAGGGAAATATAGGGACAGGTGGGGATGTTTGGTAGGAATGTAGGATTATTATAAATGGGTGGCTGATGTTCGGCACAGACTCGGTGGGCCGAAGGGCCTGTTTCAGTGCTGTCTCTCTAATCTAATCTAAATGATACCATTGTAAAGTGGGTGCAGGAGTAGACACACACAGGGGTGTAGGGGTGTGCACACACAGATCTTTGAAGGTAACATGTAGTGTCTTTGGTGTTAGAGAGAGACACACAGAGTAATAAAACTCAGGAGGAAATGCTGATTTTTATACATCATTGATTAGGTCCCAGCTAGAGAATTGTGTCCAATTCTGATCGCCACACTTTGGTAAGGATGTCAAGGACTTAGTGAAGGTACTGAGGTGATTTACTGGAATGGTACCAGGGATCTGGGAATTCAGTTCCGTGGAGAGATTGGAAAAGATGGGATTGTTCCCTTCAGAGCAGTGAAGGGCAAGGGGAGATTTGATATAAAATTCTAAATCATGAAGGGTTTTGATAGGGTAATTCATGTGAAACTGTTTCCAGTGTCAGAAATTTCAGTATTAAGAAGACACAGATTGAAGGTAATTGACAAAGAACCAGAGGTGAAATGAGGAGAATTTTCTAATACAACGAGTTGTTGGGATCTGGAATTCACTGCCTGAAAACATGGTGGAAGCAGATTCAATAATATCTTTCAAAAGGGAATTTAACAAATACTTGAAAAGGAGAAAACACGCAGATGTCTGGGGAAAGGGGAGGGGGCGTGGAACTCATTAGATAGCTCTTTCAAAGGGACGGCACTGACACAATGGGCCGACAGACCTCCTTCTGTGGTGCATCAATCTCTGATTCTATGAGCAAGAGACAGAAAGTGAAGAGAGGGAGAGAGAGGGAGCAAATGTGAAAGATGGAAAGGGAAATAGCAAGAACGAGAAAATCGGTTTTCGTCCCTTTTTGGGCAGAGGGATCATGATCTGCCTGTGTCCGTTTCTGTTGAGGCAGGTGACACACAAAGCTCCTGTCTCATCATTTCCATGAAATCTACGTGTCGCCCATGGTGACCCGCGCTGCTGTCTGTCTGCACGCTTAACAGAGACCTAACTGTGTGTGAGACTAGATGGTCTTTCAGCCAGCATTCAGCATTTGAAGTCACTCTGTCCCTCTTAAAGGGAAGCTGCACTGAATCACAGGAGGCTGCTGCTGCTGACTGTGAATGCTGCAATTGGAGACAAGGTAAATGGAATACTGGGACAGAGAGAGGGCTCTTTGGTTCACGCATGTGGTGCTGGAAGCCTTAGTCATGGAGGGTGACAGGAAAAGACAGACCCTGTTTCTGTGGGGTGGGGTGGAGACCACGAGGAACTCCCTCCGAAGGGAATGGGAACAGGCGGTGAGGGAGGTCAATGCAAGAAGTCTGGCCCCGAGGAACTGGCAGCAGAGCCAGAAGAAGTTTAATGAGCTCACACGGGTGGTCAATGTCAGTGAATTCATCTCCACATGACATCTCCTACCCCCAACATCACCAACCTCTCACACTGCTCAATGTACCACACACCCATCAGTCACCCATCAGCAGTCTCTAACACTCAGGACTCACACCTAAGTTTCACATACTCCACCTCACCCTCACACACATTCCACTTATACCAGCTTCACTCCCACCTGTCACTACCTCCACATTCCCCAGCTATTCAGCTATGGCAGGGACATCTCCCAAACACAGTGCAACACAATGACTGACATTTTGCCCTCTCTCTGACAGGACAAGGTTTCCCATAATCACCGGGGCCGCATTGAAATGGCGGGGGCCAGGCTTACCTTCATTCCCTGAGCCTGAGGGAGGAGATGGTTCTCCATATCATTGGACTGGCTGTGACAGAGCCCGTAGCATCCGGCATCACCGAGAGTATTCAGGATGATGCTACGTCCCTGCCTTATGTCCCTTCTTAACTCCCATCTCACCCTCATCCTGATGTCTGGGATGATGTGCAGGCTGCAGATGGGGGGACCATTAAACTCCTGCTTTCCATCCCACCCCCAATCTCTCACCCAACACCCCCCTTCTGATTTTATACTTTCCAATACTTTTCTGGGCGGCACAGCGGCGCAGTGGTTAGCACCGCAGCCTCACAGCTCAAGGGACCCGGTTTCGATTCTGGGTACTGTCCGTGCGGAGTTTGCAAGTTATCCCTGTGACCGCGTGGGTTTTCGCCGGGTTCTCCGGTTTCCTCCCACAGCCAAAGCCTTGCAAGTGATAGGTAAATTGGCCATTACAAATTGCCCCTAGTGTAGGGAGGTGGTAGGGAATATGGGATTACTGTAGGGTTAGTATAAATGGGTGTTTGTTGGGCGGCACAGACTCGGTGGGCCGAAGGGCCTGTTTCAGTGCTGTATCTCTAAATAAATAAATAAATAAAACAATGATAACATAAAACTGCCGGTTTCCCGGTCACAGCAGATCCAGGAGACAGAGAGAGAGGGCAGCAGCACCGCCCTGATGGTGAAACCCCATCACTTGCTCTGATTCTCACAGTCACCAGATCAAATACTTACACTGCGTGCATCTTAGAGGCTGGCAAAGAGTCGGAATCTGCACGGGGTGAGTCACCGAGCACGAGTGAGCTGCAGCCAGGCCAGGGGAAAAGGATAGTTCATGTGTCAGCTCACCGGAGGGCGAGGTCACAAACGAGTTATAATACACAGCACTCAGATGTGAACATTGCTGGAACTGCATACAGGAGAATGCTGATGGACATGTACAGTGAGATACTTTGTCCATTGACAGGCCTGTCAGACAGTCTGTTATCACTGTCTCGGAACATGGAGGAGCCCGGCTCCAACATGGCACAGGAGCTTGAAGCCCATTCTTTCCCCTGTGGAAGTGGTCACTATCTCCATGACAGCACTACCGGACCCAGTCATGATACAGTGTCTGGTGATCATTGTCTCAGCTTCCACTGCAGCTTAGACGGAAGACACCCAAAGTCTCAGTGCTGCAGTGGAAGCTCAGATTGAGGACATGAGATCCATGCTTGCTGCCATGCAGGATCAGACTGCTGCCATCATGGCTGTGGATCTCAGTGTTCAAAGGGGTTTGCAGGCTCTCACAGCAGTCCAGCAATCTGAGATCCAGTAGATTACTAGGATTACTGATGTGTCGCCCCGTGGGAGTGACAGTGTCTCCATGGAGCGGGAACCTGCTGTCCTCTCTCAGGATGACAGTATTTGTTTTCCCTTCACTGTCACTCCTCCAATGTCCTTGCTGTTACCCATCAGCCAACCAAGGCTGCGACTGCACATGTCGATGTGGTGCAGTCTGAATCTGAGCCCGCAAGGCCCAGAGCTGTTCGAGGACGTCCTGCAAGGCCATCTGCAGTCTCCTCCAATGAAAGTCAGCAGCCTTCCACCAGCCATGCTGCTGTTTCTGGAGAAACACTGTGTAGGAGCAATAGGCAAGTCGAGGGAACCCACAAGACAGGCACTAAGGGAATACACAAGGGTGAATAGTACAGTTTAGTTTGTATAATTGGATGTGTTGTTGGATAAATATGTTATGAAAAGGTTTTTGTTGGTGTTTTTATTGCAGGATGCTGACCAAGGGGACACTGCGATGGGTCGTCTCAGATGGGTGTAATGTTGGAGAATGGGGAATCCATGGTGGGAAAGGGAAGTTGTCTTATGGGAACTGGTATCTTAGTAGACACTCTCCCACAGCCTGTCAGGGTCGAAGGTATCCAGGAAATATCCTCCCTTCCTCCTCCTCCTCCTCCTGATGTGGCCTCCGGATTCCTGGTGCGATTGTAATGTAAAGATTGGGGTAATCATTGTCTCCGAGGAGCCGCATATTTTTCTCTACAGATTCCTGATGGTCATGGGAATGTCTGACTGCTTCAGAATGAAGGTATGGTGGCTGCTGCCAGGATAGTGGACACTCACCAACATGATGTACTGGGCATGCTCACACACCATTAATGGAGTGAGAGATCTTTCAGTTCTTGTCCCTCTCCCCGTTGACTTGGGGGCCCCGCAGAACCACCTACACCATCAGGAATCCTGCTATTCTGACAAAGCCACGGGATCTCTCATCCTACTTCTCCCTGCTAAGGGAACAGACAGGATTATTCACCTCACCCGACATAGATGGCCTCCGTCACACAGCAGATATATCAATGGACAACACACAGGCCTCACAACTACAGGCCAGTTCGTCCTAAATCAGTGGTGGGAAAGGTTTTAGAATAATAATTAGGTGATAAAACAACAGACATCTGGAGAGGTTTGAGTTAATTTAGGATAGCCAGCATAGATTTACAAAAGGAAAGTCATGTTTGTGAAATATAATTGAATTTTTTAATGATGTCACATAGAAGGTTGCTGAAGGGAATGTGATGGATGTTGTCTATATTGGTTTGAAGAATGTGTTTGATAAAATACCACATAAAAGGTTAATTACCAACATTGAGTCTCATGGAATGGGCTGGTCAGTGTCCAATTGGATAAAAGATGGATAATGTATAGAAAACAGTGCATCATAGTAAATGACAGTTTTTCAGACTGGAAGATGTCAGACAGTGGATGTTCCCCCAGGGTCAGTGCGAGGGCCATTGTTTTATTTTGCTGTGCATAAATGACTTGGATCTTGGAATACAGAGTAGAATTTCAAAATCTGTCTCTGATACCAAACTTGGAGCTGTGACAAACAGTGAGGATATTCAGAACCACCTGTGACAGGACATAGATACTGATTAGAATGGGCAGACAAGTGGCAGATGGAAATGTGAGACAAGTGTGAGGTGAGACATTTTGACTGAAAGGATAGGAAGGCAATAAGGGTGACAATTGTAAACAGTGTGCAGGAACAGACAGACTTGTGGGGGCATCGATCTTTAAAGGTGACAGGGCATATTGAGAGATTTGTTAGTAAAACACATATAATCGTACATTTCAAAAATAGAGGTATTGAATACAAAAGCAGGGAAATTATGATGAGCGTTTAAAATCTCTGGTTAGGTCTCAGCTGGACTATTGTGTCCACTTCTGGCCACCACACTTCAGAAAGATTGTGAAGCTCCTTGAAATGGTGCAGAGGAGATTTAACAGGATGGTTCCAGGGATGGAGGATTTTAGTTCCAAGGTTAGTTTACAAGATTATGACAGGTTTAGATAATTTAGACAATGAAAAACTGTTCCCATTAACTGATGGAAGAAGGACTAGGGGCACGGATTGGAGGTTATGGTCAAGAGATGCAGGGTGAATGTGTGGAAGAAATTATTTCTTATGCAGCGGGTGTTAATGATCTGGAACTCACTGCCCACAAGTGTGGTGGAAGCAGAGATAATCAGTGATTTCAAATGAAATCTGGTGGGGACCTGAAGGAAATGAATTTGCTACAGGGATTGAGCGGGGCAGTGGGACTGACTGGATTGTTCCATGGAGAGCCAGCATGGACATATTGGGATGAATGGCCTCCTTCGATGTCGTACATGACTCGATGTTGGATACGTCTACTGCTCTTGTCTGGAAAGATCCAGATTCATAGAAGTTCAATGAAACTGTGACTTTAACAGCCACTGGCAGCTCCGTCCTCACCCTGGTGTGAGGCTCCAGGTCGTGTTACAGGAGGTGACACAGCTCTGTGACCACCTTATTGAATCAGAGTTACCTCACACACTGCTCCTGGGTTAGGTGTAGTTATGAAAAGTGGTCTTGGAAAACTCTGAGTGGGTAGGGCAGAGCCCCCTCCTCCTCCCTCTTTACAGAGCTTCTCCTCTCTGCAGCCTCTGCTCCATTTTTTGGTCATGTTACAGACCCAGAGACACTGTAACTACTGAGAGTGAGTAACACATGCGGTCAGTGGACATGCACAGACAAAGTTTCAACGACATACATCAAAGTTGCTGGAATGGCTGATAGATGTCACATTCAAATCCCTCCTTACACTACGGGCACGTGCTTGGTGAACTGGGGCTCGAGCCCTGTGCAGCATTGAGCACTGGAAGTGACCAGCAGCTTAGCTCGCACCATTTTAAGAATCCAAGCTTCCATGGCGTTGGGCCCAGTGATGCTGAAGAGCTGAAAATCATTGCCAGGAGTAGATATAGAGAGGAAGACCATATGACCGTATGAATTCGGAGCAGAAGTAGGCCATTCAGCCCATCGAGCCTGCTCCACCATTTAATATGATCATGGTTGATCTGTTTCTGTCTTGAATTCCACACTCCCATTTACTCCAGATAACCTTTGATTCCCTTGCCCAACAAGTATCTATCTACCTCTGCCTTAAAAATATTCAATGCCACCGCCTCCACCACCTTCAGAGGCAGAGTGTTCCAAAGATACACAACCCTCTGAGAGGAAAAAAAATCTCCTCATCTCTGCCCAAAAAGTGCGATCCCTAACTTTCAAACAGTGCCTTTTCAAACAGTTACTTGAAAAGAGAAATTGAAGAACAGACTTCATGGCAAAAGATTGGCAGGAATATAGGAATTATGTAGGGGAATTGGAGGGGTGAGGCCATGGAGGATGTACAAACACAAGAAAGAGAATATTAAAATTAAGATGCTGCTGGACCAGGAGACAATGTAGATCAGTGAGCACAGGGGTGATGGTAGATCAGGATTTGGTGTGAGTTAGAATGCAGGCAGCAGAGTTCTGGATGGGCTGCTGTTTATGAAGATTTTTAACTGGGAGGGTGACCAGAATAGAATTGGAAAATTGGAATAGTCGAGTGTGCATTTAAGAAAGGCACAGATGAGGCTTTATGCAGCAAATGGGATGAGGCAGTGGAGGAGACGGGTGATGTTACATAGGTGGTATTAGGCATGGTTGGTGATGGAGATGAACTCAGCTCTGGTTTATATAGAACACAGAGGTTGTTCAGCCTCAGACATTGGCCAGGGAGGAAGTGGTTCATGGATAGGGGACAGAATTGCTTATGGAGACCAATCACACTAGCTCCACTCTTCCCAAAATTAAAACTGCAAGAACATTATTTCCGTGAAACAAGGTTTCCAGATCTCAGAGCAGGAAATAGAGACTTACCAGGGACAGCAACAGCAGTGCAGATGAGAGAGTAAATTACAAGAACTCTAATACACGTAGCAATGGTTTATAAAGCTAATATCTGGAGATGGAGATTTGCCAAGAATAACAAAAGTAGAAAGGAGGGCAGAGTAAATGACATGAACGGTAATGCAGTTAAACATGGTTTATGGAATAAATAGCTGGATAGAGAGACTTACCAGGGACACCAATAATAGCCAGGATGGGATAGAAAATGTATTGAATAATCGTCAGTGCGTAATAGATCCGACTGTTTAATGGCAGCCAATCATAATTTGCAGAAAGAAAGTCAAACTCCCAGATGGAACTCCTGCCCATTGTTGTAACATTCCAATCTATTGTTCTCAGATTCTGACCCATTGTTGTAACATTCCAATCTATTGTTCTCAGATTCTGACCCATTGTTGTAACATTCCAATCTATTGTTCTCAGATTCTGAACCATTGTTGTAACATTCCAATCTATTGTTCTCGGATTCTGACCCATTGTTGTAACATTCCAATCTACTGTTCTCAGATTCTGATCTATCCTCTCCCTCTCTCTGGAAATGCTGATCCCTGTTAGTGTCGGGGATGATGCTCCTGCTGACACTATGGGATACCACACTGAAAGGAGTCCCTTATTAATAGAAGAGGGAAACCCTCCAGTGACACAATTAGGGCCCATGGTGACTGACATTAATTACAGTCACTGAACAAACACGTTTAGTTAATCCCTTTCAATCAAACACTTTTTGTACCACAATAAACTAAACATTTATCCAGTTTGGATGGGAATTATGAGGGTTCGTGAGAGAATGAATGGTGAAAATAGCAGAGGCACCGGACAGAATCTGTGAATTCTCTTTGTTTCTGACAGTGATGACAGAGGACTGGAGGACTGTAGATTTTACACCTTGTTTACAAAAAGGAGATGCGGGAACCCTTGTACTGTCAGTCATGTACTGTCACCACCACCTCTCTCCAAACCTCCACTGTTGTTAAATTATCAGACTGATTATCCGACATCCAGTACTGGATGAGCAGAAATTTCCTCCAATTAAATATTGGGAAGACTGAAGCCATTATTTTCTCTCCCCACTCCAACTCTGTTACCTTGCTATTTATTCCATCCCTCTCCCTGGTAACAGTCTGAGAGTCAGACAGTTTAATTGCAACCTTGGTGTCACATTTGGGATAAAATTAATGGGCACTTGGACAAATCGATGTTAATTAAGGGAAAATTGTGTTTAACTAAATGGCTGGAGTTTTTTGAAAAGGTGAAAAGAAAGTTTGATGAGGGTAATGCTGTTGATGTGGTATAAATTGAATTCCAAAAGACATTTGATAAAGTGCCACACAACAGATCTATGAGCAAAGTTATAGCTCATCAAATAAAACGAACAGTAGCAACATGAAACTAAGCTGGTTGAGTGACAGGAAACAGAGATAAGTGATTAATGGATGCTTTTCGGGCTGGAGTAAGGTTTGTAGTGGAATCGAAGCAAAATACTGCGGATGCTGGAAATCTGAAATAAAAACAGAAAGTGCTGGAAATACTTAGCAGGTCTGGCAGCATCTGTGGAGAGAGGAGCAGAGTTAATGTTTCAAGTCGGTGACCTTTCATCAGAACTGGCAAAGTGGGGGTTTTGGGGGAAACACAAGTACAGAAATGTGACCATTAGAGCGGGGGTGGAGGATGGAGGGTGTTGAAATGATAAGCGAGCGGATGCTCGGTGTCACACTTTTGGACTGAGTGGAGGTGTTCCACAAAGCGGTCACCCAATCTGCGTTTAGCCTGCTGCGGTGTTCCAGTGAACATCAATGCCAGCTCGAGGAACATCACCTCATTGTCCGATTAGGCACTCTACAGCCTGCCGGTCTGAACACTGAGTTCAAGGATTATTTTGTTTTATCATTTTTTGCCGTGTGCCAGCATTAAACTGATTTTTTTATGTTGGTGCTTTTAGCTAGGGCTGTTCATTATTCTGTCATTTAACACCCTCACTACACTAATGCTTTGTCTTTCGCCGCACAACTAGCACACTTTCTCTGCCTTTTCCCCATGACCTCCTGGTCATTTAATCTCTCTGACCCTCTGTTCCATCAACAGCTCTTCTGTTCTCTTTTGCCCCACCCCTGCTTTATTTGCTTAAAACCTATTACATTTCTAACCTTTGTCAATTCTGATGAAAGGTCACAGAACTGAAACGTTAACTCTGCCTTTCTCTCCACAGATGCTGCCAGACCTGCTGCGTCTTTCCAGCACTTTTTGTTTTTATTTAAGGTTTGTAATGGAATTTCCCAGGTATCAGTGTTGGGACCCTTTCTCTTCCTGACAAATATTAATGACCTCGACCTCGGTGTACAGGGCACAATTTCAAAGTTTGCAGATGATACAAAACTTGGAAGCATTGTGAACTGTGAGGAGTAAATTGTAGAAAATCAAACGGACATGGACAAGTTAGTGGAATGGACAGACAGGTGGCAGATGAAGTTCAATGTGGAGAAATGTGAAGTGATTCATTTTTGTAGGAAGAACATGGAAAGACAATGCATAATACAGGGTACAATTCTAAAGGGGGTGAGGAGCAGAGGGACCTGGATGTATATGTGCATAGGTCATTAAAGGGGTCGGGACAAGTTGAGAGAGTAGTTAATGAAACATACAGTATCCTGGGCTTTGTTAACAGCAGCATGGAATACAAGAGCAAAGAGGTTATTTTGAACTTGTACGAGACACTAGTTCGGCCCCAGTTGCAGTATTACGTCTAGTTCTGGGCACCACACTTTAGGTAACGTGAAGACATTGGAGAGTGTGAAAAAACCTTCACAAGAATGGTTCCAGGGATGTAGAATATCAGTTCTGAAGATAGACTGGAGAAGTTGGAACATTTTCCTTAGAGAAGGGAAGGCTGAGAGGAGATTTGAAAAAAGGTATTCAAAATTATGATGCGTCTGGGCAGATAGGGAAAACTGTTCCCATTCCTGAAAGGATCGACAACGAGAGGGCAAAGAATTAAAGTAATTGGTAAAAGAAGCAGCAGTGACATGAGGAAAACGTTTTCACACAGTGAGTGGTTAAGGTCTGGAATGCACTACCTGAGAGTGTGGTGGAGGCAGATTCAATCGAGGCATTCAGGAAGAAATTGGATAGTTATCTGAAAAGGAAGATTGTACAGAGTTACAGGGAGAAGGCAGGGGAGTGACACTAGACGAATTGTTCTTTTGGAGAGCCAGTATAGACACGATGGACTGAATGGCCACCTTCTGTGCTGTAACAATTCTGTGATTCATTGGCATTCGACCACAAAATGAGCTTCCAACCTTATATTCGTGCCATCACTATGACGACCTATTTCCACATCAATAACATTGCCCAACTTCACCCCTGTCTCAACTCATCTGCTGCTGAAGCTCTCATTCATGCTTTCATTACCTGTAGACTAGACTATTCCAACTCATTCTCCCACATTCTACTATCTGTAAACTTGAAGTCATCTAAAACTCTGCAGTCTGTGTCTTAACCTACAACAAGTCCCATTCCCCGATCACTGACCGACATCAGCTCACAGTCAAACAATGTCTTGATATTAAAATTCTCAGCCTTGTTTGAAATCCGTCCATGGCCTCACCCCTCACGATCACTGTAATCTCCTACTGCCCCATAACCCTCAGAGATATATCTGCTCCTCTAATTCTGGCCTCTTGTGCATCCCTGATTTTAATTACTCTACCATTTGTGGCCACACCTTCAGTTGCCTCGGCCCCAAACTCTGGAATATCCTCCCTTCACAGCTCCACCTCTCCGCCTCGCTTTTATCCTTTAAGACACTTCTTTAAAACCTGCCTCTTTGACCAAGCGTTTGGAAACCTAACCTAATATCTTCCTTTGTGGTTCAGTGTCATACTTTGTTTCATAATGCTGCTGTGAAGTGCCTCGGGATAAGTTCTTGTTCAAGTTTTCCAGACAGGATTTGTCATTAGCATATCCGTGCTGCTTGAAATTTATTATGCGATGCTTTTCCAAGCAACAAACATTTATGGTCGACATGCACAGTCCAAGTTTCAAAGACATACATCAAAGCTGCTGGAACAGAAGTTTGACGTGACATTCCACAACTCCTCATGCTACTAGCACACACAATGTACACCTGGGCACAGCACGGGGCAGTGTGCAGACCACACCGGAAGTTGCTGGTAACTCATATCACATCCTTTTGTGGATCCTTGCTTCCAAAGTGTGGGCAACAGTGGTGCTGTGGAGCCATAAATCACCACCATGGAGAGATAGAGAGGGAAGGAAATTCACTTTAAAGGGGGACATGGAAACAGATTTGAAGGCGAAAGATTTTCTCGAATATGGGAATGTACAGGGGAATTGGACTAATTGGAGGGGTGAGGACATGGAGGGATTCTAACACAAGAATGAGAATATTTAAATTAAGTTGCTGCCAGACTGGGAGCCAATATATATCAGTGAACCGGGCTGATGGATAATCGGGATTTAGTGTGAGTGAGGAAACAGGTAGCAGGGTTCTAGATTGGCGGTAGTTTATGGAGGTTTATAACTGGGAGGATGACCAGGATAGAATTGGAATAGTCAAGTGTAGGTTTAACAAAGGTACAGATGATGGTTTATGCAGCAGATGGGCCGAGGCAGAGGTGGAGTAGGCAGGGTTTGTGATGGAGAGAATATGGAGATGAACTCAGCTCAGGTTTAAATAGAACACAGCAGTTGCAAACTGTCTGGTTCCGCCTCAGACATTGGGCAGGGAGGGGTATGTGGTTCACAGAAAGGGTACTGAATTTTTGATGGAGACCAATAACACTGGCTTCATTCTTCGAAAAAAACAAACTAAATTACTTGAACAGTATTTCAGTGAACCAGGGTTTACAGATCTTATATGTGGAAATAAAGACTTACCAGGGCAGTAACAGCAGGAGAGATGAGGGTAAATTACAAGAACTATAATACCGTGAGCAATGGTTGTAGAGCTAATAGCTGGAGACAGAGATTCATCAGGAATAACAACAGCAATAAGGAGGGACGCAGAAGAGGCCTGAATTAGAGGAGCACAGATATATTGAAGGGTTGTGGGGCTGGATATTACAGATACAGGACGGGAGTTGAGGTCCTGGAGGGAAAACAAGGTGGAGAATTTAAATAAAGACATTATTTGATCAGGAGTCAATGTCGGTCAGTGATATGTGAATGGCACTTGCTGCGAATTAGGACATGGGCAGCAGAGTTCTGGAGGACTTCAAATTAACAGAGAGTAGCATGCAGGAGACCAGACAAGACCGTGTTGGAATAGTCATTTCTAGGGGAAATGAAGGCATGAATGAGTTTCAGCAGCAGATGGGCTGAGACGGGTGATGTTGCGTGCTGTTACTGAGGTGGAAACAGGCGGTCGTAGTGATAGAATGAATATTATGTTATAAGCTCATTTTGTGGTCAACTGTGACACCAAGGTTGCAAACAGACTTTCTGAACCTCAGACTGTTACCAGGGAGAGGGATGGAATCAATAGCAAGGGGACAGAGTTGGAGTGGGGAGTGATAACAATGGCTTTAGTCTTCCCAATATTTAATTGGAGAAAATTTCTGCTCATCCAGTACTGGATGTCGGATAAGCAATCTGATAATTTAACAACAGTGGAGGAGTGGAGAGAGGTGGTGCTGAGGTAAACATGATGGAGTTCTTTGCTAAAACAATGGAGAGGGTTGATGAGGGTGGTGTGATTGAAGTTATATATCTGGACTTTCAAAAGGTGTTCGATCAAATGACATTCAATAGACAGCTTATGAAAACTGAACCCTATGGATTAAAGGGACAGTGACAGTGTGGATATAACATTGACTAAGGAACAGTAAACAGAGAGAAGTGGTGAAAGGTTGTTGTTCAGACACGATGGGAGTATACAGTGGTGTTCCCCAGGGCTCGGTATTAGGACCACTGCTCTTTGTGCTCTTTGAAAACAAGGGGTGGGTAGGGCAGAGCCCTATACTCCTCCCTCCTTACAGAGATTCCCCTCTCTGCAGCCTCTGCTCCATGTGTTGGTCATGTTACAGACCCAGCGACACTGTGACTACAGTCCCCATACCATGTCCAGAGTTGGGTCACCAAATCCTCTGTCCTCTCTGAATGTCTGCAGCAGCTCACAACACAACCTCCAGAAAACCATTAACAGCACCTCCAATAACTTTACAATAGCAGAGGTAAGTCAAAAGCCCCTCACCTGTAAGTTGGATGACTGTTCTTTTTAAATAACACGAGAGGGGGTTCCTCGTGCTGCTGAATGTCTGTTCAGCTGAGAGTGACTAACACAGGCGGTCAGTGGACATGCAAAGACCAGGTTTCAAAGACGTCCATCAAAGCTGCCGTAATGGCTGATCGACATCGTATTCAGACCCTCCTAACACTGCAGACACACACACGTTACACCCACGCTTGCACCCCGGCCAGCCTGGGTTTCCTGTACAATGTGCTGGATGTGACTGGCAGTGCAGCTCACACCATTTTCTGGATCCAAACTTCCACAGCACCAGTCGATCTGGAGAGATGAAATGTGTGATCAGAGAGAGAGAGACAGAGGGAAGGAACTCACTTTAAAATTGAATTAGATAAAGATTTTAAGATGAACAAGTTTCAGGAATATTGGAAATGGGCAGGGGATTGGGATAATCAGAGGGCTGAGGCCATGGAGGGATTTGATCACACGAGTGAGAATATTTAAATTGAGGTGTTACTGGACCAAGAGCCAATGTAGGTAAGTGAGCACAGGGATGTTGGGTGAACAGAATCTGGTGTAAATTAGAAGTTGGCAGCAGAGCTTTGCATGATCACAATGTTACAGAGAGTAGAATGTGGGAGAGCAGCCAGGAGTGTGTTAGAATAGTCAAGTCTCGAGGTGACAGTCAAACCTTCCTGCCACAATGGACAATTTCACCTTTTCCCACATTATACTCCATTTGCTAGATCTTTGACCACTCACTTAACCTATCTATATCCCTTTGTAGCGTCCTTATGTCCTCTTCAGAATTGATCTTCTTAACTATCTTGGAATCATTAGCAAATTTAGCAAGCATACCTTTGGTCCACTCATCAAAATCATTTATATAAATTGTAAAAAGTTGAGTCCCCAGCACTGACCCCTCTGGCACACCACACGTTACATCTTGCCGGCCATAATAATGACCCATTTATGCCTACGCTGTTTCCTGTTAGTTCGCCAATCTTCCATCCAGGCCAATATGTTACCCAATACACCATGAGCTTTTATTTTCCACAATGACGTTTGATGTGGAACGTTATCAGATGCCTTCTGGAAATCTAAGTACAGAACATCTCCCAGTTCCCCTTTACCAACAACACATGTTACTTATTCAAAGAATTCCAATAAATTGGTTAAACATAATTTCCCTTTCACAAAAACATGTTGACTCTGCCTGATCACCTTGAATGTTTCTACCTGACCAACTATAACGTCATTAATAATAGCTTCGAACATCTGATCCATAGCCAGAAAGCCATTCTCACCTGCCACAGGTCGTATGTCCACTATGTTTATTCTGATGTTGTGTGGTATTTGAACTGTTAGTCCTCAATAGAGTCATAGAGATATACAGCACAGAAGCATGACCTCCGGCCCACTGTGTCTGTGCCAGCCATCAAGCACCTAACTATTCCTATCCCAGTTTCCAGCACTTGGCCTGTAGCCTTGTTTGGTAGGGCGTTTCAAGTGCTCATCTCAATACTTCTGAAATGTTGTGACTGTTCCTGCCTCTACCACCCCTTCAGGCAGTGTGTTCCAGATTCCAACCACCCTCTGGGTGAAAATTCATTTCCTCAAATCCCCTCTAAACCTCCTGCCCCTTACCTTAAATCTATGCCCCTAGTTATTGACCCCTCCGCTAAGGGAAAAAGATTATTCCTATCTAACCTATCAATGCCCCTCATAATTTTGCATTCCTCAATCATGACCCCTCTCATCCTTCTCTGCTCTAAGGGAAATAACACTGGATTTTCTGTCGCTCTTCACAGCTGAAATTGTCCGGCCCAGGCAACATCCTGGTGAATCTATTCTGCTCCGCCTCCAGTGCTATCACATCCTTCCCAGAGTGCAGTAACCAGAACTATACACAGTACTCCAGTTGTGGCCTAACTGGATTTTTATACTGCTCCATCATAACCTCCCTGCTCTTATATTCTATGCCTCAGCTAATAAAGGCTTGTGTCCCAAATGCCTTCCTAACCACATTGCCTACCTATGCTGCTGCCTTCAGTCATCTATGGACAAGTACACCAAGGTCCCTCTGACCTTCTGTACATACTAGCGTCCTACCATCCACTGTATGTTTCCTTGCCTTGTTAGTCCTCCCAAAATGCATCACCTCACACTTCTCAGGATTAAATTCCATTTGCCACTTCTCTGCCCATCTTACTAGCCCATCTAAAACGACATGTAATCGAAGGTTCTCCTCCTCACGATTTACAACACCAAAGATTTTCGTGTCAGCTGCGAACTTACTGGTCATACCTCCTATATTCACGTCCAAATCATTAATGTACACTACAAACAGCAAGGGTCCCAGCACCGATCCCCTCAGTACACCACTGGTCACAGGCTTCCACTCGCAAAAACAACCCTTGACAATCACTAAAATAAAAGCAAAATACTGCGGATGCTGGAAATCTGAAACAAAAACAAGAAATGCTGGAATCACTCAGCAGGTCTGGCAGCATCTGTGGAAAGAGAAGCAGAGTTAATGTTTCGGGTCAGTGACCCGAAACATTAACTCTGCTTCTCTTTCCACAGATGCTGCCAGACCTGCTGAGTGATTCCAGCATTTCCTGTTTCTGTTCCTTGACTATCACCCTCTGCCTCCTGCCGCTGAGCCAATTTTGGATCCAATTTACCAAATTGCCCTGGGTCCCATGGGTGCTTACCTTCTTAACCAATCTCACATGTCGAACCCTATCAAATGTCTTACCGAAGTCAATGTAGAATACATCAACTACTTTACTCAATCTACACATTTAGTCAATGCCTCGAAAAAAATCAATCAAGTTAGTTAGACACGATCTCCCCCTGACAAAGCCATACTGACAATCCCTGATTAATCCCTGCCTCTCCACGTGGAGATTAATCCGGTCCCTCTGAATATTTTCCAATAGTTTCCCTGCAATAAACTGCTTGTGACCCTTCGACCTCCTTTTGCTTAATCTGTGACCCTTGATCAGATCTTACAGTGGTGTAGGAGAGGGAACAGAGTTCATTTCAAAGTCCTGACTCCCTTTTATATGATCCTGCATAACGGACAGGGACTACTGGGCAGTAATGTGCTCAAAGGTTATCAGCAGCAATTGATTATCCCTATATTTGCATATTATGGAACATTAAAACATACCCCTACTCTGGTGTCCATTGTACCCTCAATATTCATGATTAAAATATCAGAGGAGTGGGTACCAGACACCTCTGATGACCCTGAGGTACAGGTGATTCTCGAGTCGGTCCTGAGTGTATTCACAACCCATAAAGATAACTGTGGAAACATGAGCAGACCTGAAGAAATTAACTGACCATTGCATGCTCCATGAAGCAGTATTCATACCGAGCTGAGATTATATCATATATTCCAGACAACATCAGGTTATTGTTATACCAGGGTGTAGTTCACAAAGACACATTCACTACTAACTAACTGCCCCATTTGGCCAGTTAGAAAACCGGATGGTAGCTGTAGACTGACTGTTGACCACCACAAACTCAACACAGTCACCCCTGTGTGAACCCGGTTGTCTGATAGACACCCACCCTACTCACCCGGATTCCCAGCGGCAGGACTGTCTTCAGCACCATGGATATCTCTAATGGTTATTGGAGTATCCCAGTAAAACTAGAGAAACAATTTAAATTCACATTCACTTCTGAGGTCCAAAGATACCCCTGGATATATCTGTTACAAGGGATTCCACAACAACCGCACTATTTTACACAAACATATGGCCGGGGAATTTATGAGCTTTTCACAGTCTTCCTGCTTGCTGAAATAAATTGATGATCGCCTCCTCATTCCCACAGACCGTGTCCAACACATTTAAACCTTTTACTGGAACTTCTGCAGCTACTTTGGGAGCTAGTCAAAAAGACCATCCACGTAAGGCCCAGCTGGTGCAAGATCGTGTCACGTTTGTAGGTGTCCAGATTGGATCATTCAGCATCAGCCCAGACCAACATCAGGTCGAGGCCATCCAGCGTCTACCCCTGTCCACCTCAAAGACTGCCCTGTGTCCTATCCTCAGACTGGTGGGTATCAGTGGACCCTCATACAGTGTCTACCCTGTCCTCTTCAAAGACTGCCCTGTGTCCTATCCTCAAGCTTGTGGTGTTTCAGCGGACCCTCATACAGTGTCTACACCTGCCCACCTCAAAGACTGCCCTGTGTCCTATCCTCAAGCTGGTGGTGTTTCAGTGGACCCTCATACAGTGTCAACCCCTGTCCACCACAAAGACTGCCCTGTGTCCTATTCTCAAGCTGGTGGTGTTTCAGTGGACCCTCATACAGTGTCTACCCCTGTCCACCACAAAGACTGCCCTGTGTCCTATCCTCAGGCTGGTGGGGTATCAGTGGACCCTCATCCAGTGTCTACCCCTGTCCACCACAAAGACTGCACTGTGCCCTATCCTCAGGCTGGTGGGGTATCAGTGGACCCTCATACAGTGTCTACCCCTGTCCATCACAAAGACTGCCCTGTGTCCTATCCTCAAGCTTGTGGTGTTTCAGCCAACCCTCATCCAGTGTCTACCCCTGTCCACCACAAAGACTGCCCTGTGTCCTATCCTCAGGCTGGTGGGGTATCAGTGGACCCTCATACAGTGTCTACCCCTGACCACCACAAAGACTGCCCTGTGTCCTATCCTCAAGCTTGTGGTGTTTCAGCCGACCCTCATCCAGTGTCTACCCCTGTCCACCACAAAGACTGCCCTGTGTCCTATCCTCAAGCTGGTGGTGTTTCAGTGGGCCCTCATACAGGTCTACCCCTGTCCACCACAAAGACTGCCCTGTGTCCTATCCTCAGGCTGGTGGGGTATCAGTGGACCCTCATACAGTGTCTACCCCTGTCCACCACAAAGACTGCCCTGTGCCCTATCCTCAGGCTGGTGGTGTTTCAGCGGACCCTCATACAGAGTCTACCCTGTCCTCTTCAAAGACTGCCCTGTGCCCTATCCTCAAGCTTGTGGTGTTTCAGCGGACCCTCATACAGTGTCTACACCTGCCCACCTCAAAGACTGCCCTGTGTCCTATCCTCAAGCTGGTGGTGTTTCAGTGGACCCTCATACAGTGTCAACCCCTGTCCACCACAAAGACTGCCCTGTGTCCTATTCTCAAGCTGGTGGTGTTTCAGTGGACCCTCATACAGTGTCTACCCCTGTCCACCACAAAGACTGCCCTGTGTCCTATCCTCAGGCTGGTGGGGTATCAGTGGACCCTCATCCAGTGTCTACCCCTGTCCACCACAAAGACTGCACTGTGCCCTATCCTCAGGCTGGTGGGGTATCAGTGGACCCTCATACAGTGTCTACCCCTGTCCATCACAAAGACTGCCCTGTGTCCTATCCTCAAGCTTGTGGTGTTTCAGCCAACCCTCATCCAGTGTCTACCCCTGTCCACCACAAAGACTGCCCTGTGTCCTATCCTCAGGCTGGTGGGGTATCAGTGGACCCTCATACAGTGTCTACCCCTGTCCACCACAAAGACTGCCCTGTGTCCTATCCTCAAGCTTGTGGTGTTTCAGCCGACCCTCATCCAGTGTCTACCCCTGTCCACCACAAAGACTGCCCTGTGTCCTATCCTCAAGCTGGTGGTGTTTCAGTGGGCCCTCATACAGGTCTACCCCTGTCCACCACAAAGACTGCCCTGTGTCCTATCCTCAGGCTGGTGGGGTATCAGTGGACCCTCATACAGTGTCTACCCCTGTCCACCACAAAGACTGCCCTGTGCCCTATCCTCAGGCTGGTGGTGTTTCAGCGGACCCTCATACAGAGTCTACCCTGTCCTCTTCAAAGACTGCCCTGTGCCCTATCCTCAGGCTGGTGGGGTATCAGTGGACCCTCATCCAGTGTCTACCCATTTCCACCTCAAAGACTGCCCTGTGTCCTATTCTCAGGCTGGTGGGATATCAGTAGACCCTCATCCAGTGTCTACCGCTGTCCACCTCAAAGACTGCCCTGCGTCCTATCCTCAAGCTGGTGGGGTATCAGTGGACCCTCATCCAGTGTCTACCCCTGTCCACCTCAAAGACTGCCCTGTGTCCTATCCTCAGGCTGGTGGGGTATCAGTGGACCCTCATCCAGTGTCTACCCCAGTACACCACAAAGACTGCTCTGTGTCCTATCCTCAGACTGGTGGGATATCAGTAGACCCTCATCCAGTGTCTACCCCAGTACACCACAAAGACTGCTCTGTGTCCTATCCTCAAGCTGGTGGGGTATCAGTGGACCCTCATCCAGTGTCTACCGCTGTCCACCTCAAAGACTGCCCTGTGTCCTATCCTCAAGCTGGTGGGGTATCAGTGGACCCTCATCCAGTGTCTACCCATTTCCACCTCAAAGACTGCCCTGTGTCCTATTCTCAGGCTGGTGGGGTATCAGTGGACCCTCATCCAGTGTCTACCGCTGTCCACCTCAAAGACTGCCCTGCGTCCTATCCTCAAGCTGGTGGGGTATCAGTGGACCCTCATCCAGTGTCTACCCCTGTCCACCTCAAAGACTGCCCTGTGTCCTATCCTCAGGCTGGTGGGGTATCAGTGGACCCTCATCCAGTGTCTACCCCAGTACACCACAAAGACTGCTCTGTGTCCTATCCTCAGACTGGTGGGATATCAGTAGACCCTCATCCAGTGTCTACCCCAGTACACCACAAAGACTGCTCTGTGTCCTATCCTCAAGCTGGTGGGGTATCAGTGGACCCTCATCCAGTGTCTACCGCTGTCCACCTCAAAGACTGCCCTGTGTCCTATCCTCAAGCTGGTGGGGTATCAGTGGACCCTCATCCAGTGTCTACCCATTTCCACCTCAAAGACTGCCCTGTGTCCTATTCTCAGGCTGGTGGGGTATCAGTGGACCCTCATCCAGTGTCTACCGCTGTCCACCTCAAAGACTGCCCTGCGTCCTATCCTCAAGCTGGTGGGGTATCAGTGGACCCTCATCCAGTGTCTACCCCTGTCCACCTCTGAGACTGCCCTGTGTCCTATCCTCAGGCTGGTGGGGTATCAGTGGACCCTCATCCAGTGTCCATCCCTGTCCACCTCTAAGACTGCCCTGTGTCCTATTCTCAGGCTGGTGGGGTATCAGCGGACCCTCATCCCTCGATTTGCAGAGACTGTGACTCCTCTTTATGAACTACCTACTGGTGATGACTAGTTTTAACCCAGTTGGACTGAAGAGAGCACAGAAGCAGCAACACAACTGAAGAAAGCTGTCGCCTCGGTAACGTGTCTTATCTCACCTAACCCTGACAAGACTTTCCACATGGAGGTAGGGGACAATGTGAAAAGCCTGGCTGCTGTCCTATGTAGAGAAAACCAGGAGAAACTACTCCCCATTGTGAATGATCCAGAATTGTGAGTGGGCCTGAACTGATTTACTCTGTTTGTGAAAGGCATTTGTTAACCACGTTCTGGGACATCAAACATTTCACTGACATCACGGAGTTCAACAGGGTGATACTGTCCAGTCCATTATAAATTTTCCAAGTGTAGGAAAGCAGTAGTAATAGTAATCCCCGTCAGAGAGTCGTAGTCATTTCGAGTCCATGACAGTTTTGCAGATAAATCCAGTCAGTCTCATTCCCCAGTTCTGTCTCCATATACCTGCAAGTCGATTTCCCTCAAGTGTTCATCCAATATCCTTTTGAAATCAATCACCATCTCCGCTTCCACCACCCTCGTCGGCAGTGATTTCCAGGCCATTCCCACTCGCTCTGTAAAAAGGTTGTTCCTCACATCCCCCTGTATCTCTTGCCACAACCTTAACTCTCGTCCTTGTACCATTAACTAATGGGAACATCTTTTCCTGTCTACCTTATCCAAACATAACATCATCTTGTATACCTCTATCAAATCTCCCCTCAATCTCCTTTACTCCAAGAAAAACAATCCCAGCTTTTCCAAACTAACTTTGTCGCTAAAATCCTCCATCTCTGGAACCATTCTGGTAAATCTCCTCTACACCCTGTCAAGGACCCTCACATCCTTCCTAAACTATGGTGAATGGAACTGGATGCAGTACTCCAGTTGGGGCCTAACCAGAGCTTTATAAAGGTTCGGCATGACTTGCCTTCTTCTGTACTCACCACCTCTATTTATTTTAGGATAGTCAGTATGGATTTGTTAAGGGAAGATATTGTTTCACCAACTTGATCGAATGTTTTGAAGAAGCAACAAGGAAGATAAATGAGGGTAGTGCAGTTGATGTGGTCTACTTGGATGTTAGCAAGGCTTTTGACAAGGTCCTACATGGCAGACTGGTTCAAAAAATAAAATCCCACGGGATCCAGGGAAATGCAGCAAGGTGGATACAAGATTGGCTCAGTGGCAGGAAAGAAAGGGTAATTGTTGACGGCTGTTTTAGAGACTGGAAGGCTGTTTCCAGTGGCGTTCCAGAGGGCTCAATACTGGGTCCCCTGCTTTTGGTGGTGCAAGTTAACGATTTGGACGTAAATGTAGGGGGTATGATCAAGATGTTTGCAGACGACACGAAGATTGGCCGTGTGGTAGATAGCGAGGAGGATAGCTGTAGACTGCAGAAATATATTGATGGCCTGGTCAGATGGGCAGAAACGTGGCAAATGGAATTCAACTTGGAGAAATATGAGGTGATGCATTTGTGGAGGTCAAACAAGGAATACAGGAATAATGTCAAAATACTGAGAAGTGTAGAGAAAGTGAGGGACCTTGGATTGAATGTCCACACATCCCTGAAAGTCGCAGCAGAGATCAATAAGGTGTTTAGGAAGGCATATGGAATCCTTTCCTTTATTAGCCCAGGTACAGAATACAAGAGCAGGGAGGTTATGCTGGAGCTGTAAAACTCATTGATTAGGCCACAACTTGAGTGCTGTGTACAGCTCTGGTCTCCTCAGTACAGAAAGGATGTAATTGTACCAGAGAGGGAACAGAGGAGATTTACGAGGATGTTGCCAGGAATAGAAAAATGCAGCTATGAAGAAAGATTGGATAGACAGGGGTTGTTCTCCTTGGAACAGAGAAGGCTGAGGGGTGATCTGATTGTAATATACAAAATTATAACGGGCCTGGATAGAGTGGAGGTGAAGACTCTATTCACCATAACATCGAAGAGGGGGAATAGAGTTAAAGTGATTGGTAGAAAGATCAGAGGGCAGATGAGAGTGGTGGCGGTCTGGAATTCACTGCCTGAAAGGATAGTTGAGGCAGAAACCCTTAACTCATTCAAAAATAGTCTGGATATGCACCTTAAGTGCTGTAATCTGCAGCTCTACTCACCAAATGCTGGAAGGTGGGATTAGAATAGGTGGATCATTTTCTGGCTGGCGCAGACAAGATGGGCCAAGTGGCCGATATCTGTGCCTTAACTTTATGTGATTCTACTAGAATACAAGAATGCTTCCAGGGATTGGGGTGTTTTAGTTACAAGGTTAGTTTGGAGAAGATGGAGTTGCTCTCCCTGGAGTAAAGGAGATTGAGAGAGATTTGAAAGAAGTGTACAAGATTATGATAGGTTTAGGTAAGATAGATAAGGAAAAACTGTTCCCATTAACTGATGAAACACGGAATAGGGGACACAGATGGAAGGTTTTGGGTAAGAGATGCAGGGGGAATATGAGGAAGAACGTTTTTACACAGTGGATGGTAATGAGCTGGAACTCACTGCCCATGAGGGTGATGGAAGCCAAGACAATCAATGATTTCAAAAGGAAATTGGATGGGCACCTGAAGGAAATGAACTTGCAGGGATCCGAGGATTGAGCGGGGGAATGGGACCGACTGGATTGTTACACAGAGAGACACATGGAGAGTCCGACTGGTCTCCTCCTGTGTCGTAAATGACTCTATGACTCTCTGTGACTATGTTGGATACGCCGCCCACTCCTGCCTGGGGAAAGATCCGGATGCAGTGAAGATCAATAAAACTGTGACTTAAACAGCCACCGATAGCTCCGTCCTCACCCTGGTGTGAGGCTCCAGGTCGTGTTACAGGAGGTGACACAGCTCTGTGACCACTTCCTTATTGAATCAGAGTCACCTCACTCACTGCTCCTGGATTAGGTGTAGGTAGAAAAAATGCCCTTGGGAAAACCGGGTTGGAAGGACAGAGCCCCCTCCTCCTCCCTCTTTACTGAGACTCCCTTCTCTGCTGCCTCTGCTCCATTTGTTGTTCATGTTTTAGACCCAGAGACACTGTAACTACAGTCCCCATGCCTCGTCCAGAGTTGGTTCACCAAATCCTCTGCCCTCCCTGAATGTCTGCAGCAGCTCACAGCACATCCTCCAGAAAACTATCCACAGCACCTCCACTAACTTTACAATGGCAAAAGTAAGTCAAAAGGTCCTCACCTGCAAGTTGGATGCCTGATCCTTTGAAATAACTTTCGGGGATGTCAGTGGGGGAGGGTGGGGTGGGGGTTCCTCATGCTGCTGAATCTATGCTCTGCTGAGAGTGACTTACACAGGTGGTCAGTGGACATTAACAGACCAAGTTTCAAAATCGTACATCAGTGCTGCAAAAATGGCTGATTGACATCAGTACAAGCCCCTCCTCACACTAACAACACATCCATGGCACCCAGGCTAGATCCCTGCCCAACATGGGACACTGTGCTGACCACACTATAATTGACCAGCTGTCAGTTCACATCATTTTTTGGATCTAGGTTTCTGTAATGATGGCACCGGTGGGACAGCAGAATGAAAACCACAGCTGGCTGAGATCGAGAGGGAAAGCAACTCACTTTAAAAATGGAATTGGTAGCTGACTCAAAGGCATAAGATTTACAAGACTATGGGGAATGGACAGGGGAATGGGATTAATTGGACAGGTGAGGACACGGAGGGATTCATACACAAGGCTGAGAATATTAAAATTAAGGTGCTGCCAGACCGAAAGGCACTGTTGATCAGTGAGCACAGGGGTGATGTGTGATCGGTATTTGGTGTGAGATAGATATAGGCAGCAGAGTTCTGGATGGGCTGTGGTTTATGGAGATTTATAACTGGAGGGCGGCCAGGATATAATTTGAAGAGTCAAGTGTGGCTTTAACAAAGATACGATGAGGGTTTATGCAGCTGGTAGGCTGAGGCAGATATTACAGAGGTGTTATTCATGTCAAGGAAACACAATATGCCAATGAGGAATTTTAATTCATCAGTTGGAAACTTACATTAAAGTTTTAATGGAAAATATCCTGCAAAAAACTGGCAGCCAAGATGGCCACTGCAATTTGTATCTGAAGCACCTTTTCACTTTCCAACGTCTCCAACAGGAGACACATGTCGGATGAGCCTGGACCCAAAATAATGGCTTGCTCTTGTGAATGAATTTGCTAAGATTGCATTCATTAGCATGGAATTCAAGGACATCCTGACACACTGACTATTGAAAGCGTAAACTACTCCAAGTGTAAATAATGGCATCCTGAGCCCTGGGGAGATGGTAATTCCTCACCTTGAATCTCATTAGAAGGCTCCAGAAAATATATTGAGGCAGCCATGAGATTGTCTGACCATTTCTGTGAAAGCTGGGAGTTTCCCCTGGACAAAGACAGACAAGCCAGTGATTCAAAATGGAAGAAGCAGAAGGTTGGTTTCCTTCCCCCCACCCCTAGCACCACCGCACCCGCGCCCCCTCCCAACCAACCCCAAGCCCCATTCTTTTTCTGTCTCTCTTCAGATGACATCACAAGTTTGAAAACTATTTGCGACTGTGGACCCTCCAAACCTACAGATTACTACAGACTGAGGCACCAGGGGAAAAAGGCCACCTACCAGTCTGCCTTCAAGAAAATCCTGAGCCATGTGGATCAGCCACAATGGGCACCTCGACCAGCCAAAGACTTCAAGAGTACAACTTCAGCCGGAAGATCAGGGAATTATCAAACCTGACAGACTGCATATTATGTTTTGATTTATTCTGGATTCTAATCCAGCCACGATTTTACTTCTCATTCTGTAATATATTTGTGTACGTGAGATTATTGTGTCAGTGGCAGCATAACTGTATAACTTACATTTTTATTATTTTATTTTGATCGGGTTTAGATGTTAAGTGTATTAAACTCACCTCTTTCATGTTTAAACGCAATAAAACCTTTCCGATTGGTTCCTTCACTATCACACCAAAGGTAAAAAGTAAAACATCACAAAAATGGTAAATACATTCACGGTTAAAAAAGACCAAACACTATTGCGGTCAATTAAGAGGAAGGACTGTGACCCCTCCTCACCTGGCTGTAACAATATTAAGGGTTGGAGATGGAGTTAATATGGGGGTGAACTGAGCTCAGCATTAAAGATACCAGAGGCTGTAAACTTCCTGGTTCAGCCTCAGTGAGGGGATTGCAGATCGTGGAGAGGGAATAGAGTTTGTGACAGAAAGTGAAGACAATGGATTCAGTCTTCCCACGATTTAAATGACAAGAACACTAATTCAGTGAAATATGGTTTATGAATCTATTAGTTGGATACAGAAATTTACTGGGGACACCAATAATAGCTAGGCTGGGATGGTAAATTGTTTGAATCATCTTCAGTGCATAATAGATCCGCCGAACTAATGTTCGCCGAGTATAATTTGCAGTAACTGAACCAAACCAAAAGGAGAAACTCCTGCTGTCCATTGCTGTAACATTCCAATCTATTGTTCTCAGATTCTGACCCATTGCTGTAACATTCCAATCTATTGTTCTCAGATTCTGACCCATTGCTGTAACATTCCAATCTATTGTTCTCAGATTCTGACCCATTGTTGTAACATTCCAATCTATTGTTCTCAGATTCTGACCCATTGTTGTAACATTCCAATCTATTGTTTTCAGATTCTGACCCATTGTTGTAACATTCCAATCTATTGTTTTCAGATTCTGACCCATTGTTATAATATTCCAATCTAATGTTCTCAGATTCTGACCCATTGTTGTAACTTTCCAATCAACTGCTCACAGATTCTGGTCTGTCCTCTCCCTCTCTCTGGAGCCTCTGATCCCTGTAAGTGCCGGGTTTGATGCTCCAGCTGACACTATGGGTAAGACATTAAATGAAGACCCTTATTAATAGAAGAGGGGAACCCTCCAGTGACACAATTAGTGTCCAAAGAGACTGACATTAATTACAGTCACTGAACAAACAGTTTGAGTTAACCCCATTCAATCCAGTACTTTTGTACCACAATGAAGTGGAACATTTAGCTGGTCTGGATGGGATGTGTGAGGGTTACTGAAGGAAGGAAAGGTGGAAATAGCAAAGGCACTGGCCAGAAGTGTTGTAAATGTTACATCCTCTTTTGAAAAGGAGAGATTAGATAAACGAGTGCTCGTCCTGACATATAGATAAATATATAAATGACATAGACTTAGAGTAAAACAAAAACATAATTTCAACTCTTGCAGATGACATGTAAATCATAAATGCTGTCATTAGTGTGGTAGACAGTAGCAGTATTAAGGAGGACATGGACAGTCTGGTGGTGACATGAGAATACACAAGGTGACTGAAATCTAACACATAGAATTGGGGAAGTGGTTATTTTGGCAGGGATAATAAGGGGAGTGAATAGAAACTGAACTGCACCATTTAATAGATGGTACAGGAGCACAGAGACTGGGTGTGTATGTACAGACATCTTCGATGGTGGCTGGACAAGTGGTGAAGGATTTAAAAAGGCATAGGGGATCGTTAGCTTTAGAACTAGAAGCAAAGAATTAAAAAATAACAACACAAGAACATTCTGCGAAGACTAGATAAATGACTGTTTAAACCTCAGCTGGAATATTGTGTCCCATTCTGGACACCACACTTTATGAAGGATTTCAAGGCCTTGGATATGGTGCCTAGGTGATATACTAGAATGGAAACAGGGATGAGGGAATTCAGTTATGTGGAGAGAAGCTGAGATTGTTCTCCTTAGAGCAGAGAAGATAAAAGGGAGATTTAATCGAGGGGCTGATTATGATGATGTGTTTTTCGAGAATAAATAAGGAGAATCTGGTTTCACTGGATGAAGGTTCAGTAACCAGAGAACACAGTTTAATGTTGATTAACAAACAAACAGAGGAGAGATGAGGAGATTTTCTTTTCTTTACAGAGCGAGTGTTTATGATTTGGAATTCACTTCCTGAAAGGGTTGTGGAAGCAGATTTAACAGAAGCTTTCAGTCGGGAATTGGATCAATACTAACAGGGTGATTTACTGGACTGGGAGAAAAGAACAGGGGAGAGGAATAATTGGGAAATCTCCTTCAAAGAGCTGGAACTGGTACGATTTGTTAAATAGTCTCCTCCTGTGCTGTGTGATTCTCTGACTGTCTGACAACAGAAACCATTGAGTACGTATCTCACGTGCACAATTAACATTCAGCAGTTTTTAATCCCGAGATTAATCGTTACTTGTTTTCTGATGAAGACAACAGCAGAGAGACAGATACAAGGAGCTGGTGAGGTTAATTGTGTTGACAATTTGTTTATCGGATTATGACATCTCTCTCTGATCACAGACCACGCCTGGTTTCAATCCGTCAATTACAAACTCATTGATTTTATTCCTATTTTATTTCCTGTCTATCTGTTCTCAGGATATGGGTGATACTGACAAGGAAGGCCAGCATTACTTCCCCATCCCTGGTTGCCATGAGAAAATGGTGGGCCTTCATCCTGAACCACAGCAGTCCGTGATGTGAAGGTGTTTCCTCAAACAAACCAACATTTAATATTTTCAGGAGGCAGTTTCATTTCTGAGTAGTTCGGAATGAGTTGGGTCAGAAAGCGAGGATGAGAATTTTAAAATCGAGGCATTACTGGACCAGGAACCAACGTAAGCCAGTGAGCACAGGAGTGATGGATGAACGGGACTTGGTGGAAAGGCCTGTTACCCGACCAGAACCCGATGGGACCCGGTGACCTGTGTCGGGCCATTCTTCCGAACTCGACCTTTGGGCTTGGGTCGGGTCGGGTCGGTCTCGGGGGAAAATGGAGGGACCTGGGCCGGGTCGGGCTCGGGTCCCATATGGCTCCGTCGGATTCAGGTCGGGTTTTTGTTTGTGACTTGAGCAGGCCTTCAACTTGGTGCGAGTTTGGATAGGAATTTTATTTGTGCTGAAGTTTATGGCAGGGGCAGCACGGCTTCGATACAGATTCAAGCTGCCTCTAAACTGTTCAGTTCAACACAAGTTAAAAAAACGGGGGAAAGAAAAGAAAAAAGAGGAAAAAAATGGGGTTAGACACAGAGTGAATCTTTCTCTACACTGTCCCCATCAAACACTCCCTGAACAGGTACAGCATGGGGTTAGATACAGAGTAAAGCTCCCTCTGCACTATCCCCAGCAAACACTCCCAGGACAGGTACAACACTGGGATTGGCTGGGCAATTTGAAGCACTTCCTGCCTGCAATCAGGGGGAGCAGCTGCACCTGTGCTGTAGCAACTGCAGAGCGGAGACTGGAGAAAGTGGAGAGAGGTAGAACATAGAACATAGAACATTACAGCGCAATACTGAATCTTCGGTCCTCGATGTTGCGCCGACCTGTGAAACCATCTGACCTACACTATTCAATTTTCATCCATATGTCTTTCCAATGACCACAAATGCCCTTAAAGTTGGCGAGTCCACTACTGTTGCAGGCAGGGCGTTCCACGCCCCTACTACTCTCTGAACAAACAAACTACCTCTAACATTTGTCCTATATCTATAACCCCTCAACTTAAAGCTATGTCCCCTCGTGTTTGTCATCACCATCCGGGGCAAAGGACTCTCACTATCCAACCTATCTAACCCTCTGATTATCTTATATGTCTCTATTAAGTCACCTCTCCTCCTCCTTCTCTCCAACGAAAACAACCTCAAGTCCCTTAGCCTGTCATCGTAAGACCTTCCCTCCATACCAGGCAACATCCTAGTAAACCTCCTCTGCACCCTTTCCAAAGCTTCCACATCCTTCCTATAATGTGGTGACCAGAACTGCACGCAATACTCCAGGTGCGGCCGCACCAGAGTTTTGTACAGGTGCAGCATGACCTCGTGGCTCCGAAACTCGATCCCCCTCCTAATAAAAGCTAACACACCATATGCCTTCTTAACAGCCCTATTAACCTGGTTAGCAACCTTCAGGGATTTATGCACCTGGACACCAAGATCTCTCTGTTCATCTACACTACCAAGAATCTTCCCATTAGCCCAGTACTCTGCATTCCTGTTACTCCTTCCAAAGTGAATCACCGCACACTTTTCCGCATTAAACTCCATTTGCCATCTCTCAGCCCAGCTCTGCAGCCTATCTATGTCCCTCTGTACCATACAACATCCTTCGGCACTATCCACAACTCCACCGACCTTAGTGTCATCTGCAAATTTACTAACCCACCCTTCTACACCCTCTTCCAGGTCATTTATAAAAATGACAAACAGCAGTGGCCCCAAAACAGATCCTTGCGGTACACCACTATTAACTAAACTCCAGGATGAACATTTGCCATCAACCACCACCTTCTGTCTTCTTTCAGCTAGCCAATTTCTGATCCAAAGCTCTAAATCGCCTTCAACCCCATACTTCCGTATTTTCTGCAATAGCCTACCGTGGGGAACCTTATCAAACGCCTTACTGAAATCCATATACACCACATCCACTGCTTTACCCTCATCCACCTGTTTGGTCACCTTCTCGAAAAACTCAATAAGGTTTGTGAGGCACGACCTACCCGTCACAAAACCGTGCTGACTATCTCTAATGTACTTATTATTTTCAAGATGATTATAAATCATTTAGCTAAGCTAAAATTAGAACAGAAGAGACTCGAAATAGAATTCCAGAGAGAACGAGAAAGAGCAGAGTGGGCGTCAAGAAAGGGAAAAAGTAAAAGTGTTCCAGAAGAAGAAGGAGGAAAGGGAGTTAAGGCGGCTCAATCAACTAGAGGAAGACCCAGTACACTCAGTGAAGACACAGCTAGTGAGGGAGCTGCCCATAGCTCAGGACAATGTGCAGGGTTCTTAAAGTTACCCCAGTTCATTCTAAAGTTCAATGAGGAGGATGTGGCAGAATTTTTCATCACTTTTGAAAAACATGCAAAGCAGCTGAAATGGCCGGCAGAGAGCTGGACACTGTTTTTATAAGGCAAAGGTTTATTCACTGTTACCCGATGAAAGTTTATCAGATTATGATATAACTAAAAATGCTATCCATGGTGCATATCGGATAGTATCAGAAGCGTACCACCAAAAATTCAGAACACTCCGAAAGTAGCCTGAGCGAACTTGCCTCCAGTTTGAAAGAGTTAAGCAGCTTCGGAACATAGGAGCAAGAGTAGGCCATTCAGCCCATCTAGTCTGCCCCGCCATTCAAAACGATCACGGGTTATCATCTATTTCAATTCCTTTTTACCACACTATCCCCATATCCCTTTATGTCATTTGTATTTAGAAATCTGTCAATCTCTGCTTCAAACATACTGAATGACTGAGCTTCCACAGCCCTCTGGGGTAGAGAATTCCAAAGATTAACATTTTCATTTCAAAATTCTAGAGAATACAGGCCCAGTTTTCCCAATCTCTTCATAGGACAGTCCTGCCATCCCAGGAACAAGTCTAGTGAATCTTCGTTGCACTCCCCCTATGGCAATAATATACTTCGTAAAGTAAGGGGAGCAAAGCTGCACACAGTACTCCAGGTGTGGTCTCACAAGGTTCCATACAATTGAAGCAAGACTTCACCACTCCTGCACTCAAATTCTCTTGTGATAAAGGCTAACATACCATTAGCCTTCTTAAGTGCTTGCTGTCCCTGCATGTCAGCTTTCAGTGATTTATTGACAAGGACACCCAGATCCCTTTGTACATCGACACTTTCTAATTTCTTACCATTCAAGAAATACCCTGCACATCTATTCCACCTTCCAAAGTGGATAACCTCATATTTTCCACATTATATTCCATCTGCCACGTTCTTGCCCTCCCACGAAGTCTGTCCAAATGCCCTTGAAGCCACTTTGCACCTTCCTCACAGCACATACATTCCCACATCTTTTTGTATCATCTGCAAACTTGGGAATATTACTCTGGTCCCCACATCTAAATAAATGATACATATTGTGAACAGATGGGGCCCAAGTACTTACCCAAATGTTTCCTTTTTACTTACCCCACTGGTCACAGCCTGCCAAAGTGGGAATAACCCATTTATTCCTACTCTCTGTTTTATGCTTGTTAACCAATCCTTAATCCATGCCAATATATTACGTCCGATCCCATGTGCTTTAATTTTACTAACCAACCTCCTGTGGGGGACTTTATCAAAAATCCATCTGAAAATCCAAATATACTACATCCACCGACTCCACTTTATCAATTCTGTTACTACTATCCTCAAAAAACTACAACAGGTTCATCAAACATGATTTCCCATTCATAAATCCATGTTGACTGTGTCCAATCAGATCATCTTTATCCAATTATCCGTTTATCACATCCTTTATGATAGATTCTACCATTTTCTCTCTCCCGCCCTTCTTAAATCGTGGGGTGACATTTGCGACCTTCCAATATGCTGGAACCGTTCCAGAAGATGATCACCCATGCACTCACTGTCTCCATAGCTACCTCTGTCAACACTCTGGAATTTAGAATATCAGGTCCTGGGGACTTATCAACCTTCAACCCCATTAATTTCTCCAACACAAACTTCTTACTAATATTAATTTGCTTCACTTCCTCATTCCCCCTAATCCCTTGGATCTCTAATTCTGGGAGATTTCTTGTATGTTTCTCAGTGAAGACAGCCACAAAGTGATCATTTAGCTTCTCTGCGATTTCTCGATTCCCCATTATAAATTCCCCTGACTCTGCCTGTAACGGACACATACATGTCTTACCCAAATGTTTCCTTTTTACGTAACTATAGAAGATTTTGCAGTCCGCTTTTATGTTTGCCTCTGACTAGTAGATACGGAAAATCGGGATACAGCCCACATATGTAAACCTCAGAGTGGTGATCCTTCTCGAGGAGTTCAAAAACTCACTCCCGCTCCCATTAAAACCCACACAGTGGAAAAAAAGGTTCGAAGAACCAGGAAGGTTGCAATTCTGGATGATGATTTTTTCCACGTACACAAGGCCTTAACCCCAAAGGGAATGCATTCCCTAGTCACCCCAATGACCCGGGAATAAAAGGTGGGAGGGTGATAAGAGCCTGAGCAGCCACGGGCAAGGAGGAAAATCTGGACACACAGGGGCCCACGCTCAGGCCAAATAGGATGGTACTGAGAGCAGGAGTAATGACCAATGATCTGTGAGTTTCCACTGCAGCAAGGCAGGTCACCATCGAGTTGAATGCTGGAAGTGATGGGGAAAACCTGTAGGATTACTCAGGGTCCACCAGAGCAGTGCAGGAAAACGGGCCCTGATGGAAAGCACAGCAGGTCAGGCTGTGCCTTTAACTGTAACAGTCAGACACAGTAACACTACCACAGAGAGTGCGGGAAAACTTAACACAATCCTTGAGCGTTACTAGGATTTTGAATCCCAGGGAAAGTGACCCCATACCCCTTTAGTGAGGTAAGCAAGCCCTGGTCATACTCAATGATAAAGGGGCCACCCAATCCCTTCTGCTGGGAAAAGGCATGACCTTTCTCCGAGAGTGCAGTGAATGCTAGATTGTTAGCGAATGGTATTGGAAGACAGTATATGTCCATACCTTTATATTGGGTGCACTTGGAGTGCGACCTATCTTCAGAACCAGTAGCCATGGGAACCTGCTCCTGGGTATTGATCTGGCAGGGAAAAGGTGGCAGCTTCTGCAAAGGTTCTGGAGAGACAACAAGATATCAGGGACACAGAGCAGTTACAGGGGAAGGTCCCCGGCATTCTCCCTGATTCTGTGGTGACTCGGACCATGGCTAAACAATCCCCATCAGAGGTGGCTGAACTGACACTGGAGATGGATGTCCCTACTGTCTGGTTGTCTGAAACCTTCCTTGGGACGGTAGAGAGCACAAAGGATGTGTTAAACAGATCTTACTTAGTTCAGGCTCAACAACTCGACCCAGTGTTAAAATATTGCACAGACCGTCCAAACCAAAACTGAAGTAAAGGGAGTTGCAGAGTGCCACTATTTAAAGAATGAGGAGCTGATGAGGAAGTGGAGTCCTCCTTACAAACCTGCGGATGAGGAGTGGACAGTGCTTCACCAGATAGTGGTGCCGCTGAGGTCCCTTAAAGAAATATTAATGGCCCACGAACTTCTAATGACAGTACATGTTGATGTATGAAAATTTAAAGCCCACATAAGGCAACATTTTGACATGGCCACAACTCCACAAAGATGTGGTGGAGTTCTGTAAAACTGGTCACACCTGCCATGTTGTGGGGAGGCTCCAACCTGCAATAATACCTTCACCCTAATACCCATACCAGAATTTGTGGAACACTTCAGCAGACGGCTGGTGGATTATGTGGGACACCTGCTGAAAACAAAACGGGACAACCGGTATCTTCTCACCATTATGAATGTGGTGACCCGATCCCCAGAAGCCATTCACCCGAAGAACTATCTCTGCCATGGTAGTGGTGGAGGGGCTAACCCATTATGGGTTGCCTGCTGAGATTCAGATGGATCAGGGCACACATTTTACGTCCAGTATTTTGAAAAGGTCATGGGTATTCTAGACATAACCCAGCTAAAGTCTACCACCCACAGTCACAAGGGGCTTTGGAGCAGTACCACCAGACCCGAAAGACAATGATCAGGCCATACTGCTATGAGGAACCCCATGACTGGGACAAAGGGATGGCATTTCACCTGTTGGTTACCAGGAACTTATCCAGTGAGTCCACTGGCTTTAGTCTCTTTGAATTAGTTTATGGACACGAGGTGAGAGGTCCTCTTAAACTAATCAAGGAGAAGTTTTTGGGACACAGGGATGAGTCTTCCATGTCAGACTACATTTCCATGCTCCGGGAGTGGCTCACGACAGCCTGTGCAATTGCTCAAGAACACCTAAAGATCTCCTACTCAGTTATGAAAAGGTAAGCAGGCAAAAATGCCAAGGCCAAAACATTTCAGGACAGAGACCATGTATTGTTACTATTACCAATGCAGGGTGAATCCCTGAAATCCCGGTTCAGTGGTCCATATCGAGTGGCAAAAGGAATAGTCAGGTAAATTATTTAATTGGCACCCAGACCAAAGGAAAAAAGCAAAGGCTGTGGAGGGAACAGACAAGTACAGATCTGGCAGACTGTCAGGAGGGAAGGATCGAAAACGACAGTGAAAACAGGTTAGAGAAGGGCCAGGAGGATTCCCAACTGGAATCGCCTACTCTCCGATTTGCCAACCCTGAAGTTTTAGTTAAATTAGACCCCACACTCTCCTTCTTAAATGCAGGTCAATGAGGCAACCTAAAAAGTCAGCTAACAGCATTTACAGAAATATGCAATGACAAAGGAAAGTTCCCAAAAAGGCAAGCCAATAGTGAGGGAGATGCCTCACCGAGTCGAGGTGCCGCAGGAGAGTGCAGTGAAAGATGGACAGCCACCTGCGAGCCATAAAATCCCAGAGCACATGGGGCCAGTTAGCAAAATGATGCTCCCCGTAGTACAGGGAAAAGGGAAGGGAAAATACCCTAAAGTAAACAGCACTTGTGTACCTCACCAGAAAGCTAAAAGTAAGGTCAGTGTGGATCTACCCACTGAAGAACCCAATGATCAGGTGCCAAACACAAAGCTAATCAAACCCAACAATTTCAAAGCGGAAATCAGCAAGAACAAAGGCACAGAGGAAATCTCAGACACCTCACAGGGTCTAAAATAACAATGTATTACACACTGTGGGTTTAGGGAGAAAGATTATCAAGCTGCAGGAACCGGAATGGTTAAAGCTTCATTGCAGGAGAGAAAAAATAAACAATGTAATCGCTGATGCAATGTCCAGGGTCGAGCCCGACACATAACCATCCCAAACAAAACACCAAAACATTAGATCAGTACAACTGTAACAGACAATGTCAGCTGCAGTAATTCTAAAATTAATATGTCAGTTTGGGAAGTGATTATTGAGAATGAATGTGTGCTTCAGTTACAGTTACAGTTACAGAGATACAACACTGAAACAGGCCCGTCAGCCCACCGAGTCTGTGCCGACCATCAAACACCCATTGATACTAATCCTACACTAATTCCATATTCCTACCACATCCCCACCTGTCCCTATATTTCCCTACCACCAACCTATACTAGGGCCAATTTATAATGGCCAATTAACCTATCAACCAGCAAGTCTTTGTCTTGTTGGAGGAAACCGGATCACCCGGAGGAAAGGAAGCCCACGCAGACACAGGGGGAACTTGCAAAATCCGCACAGGCAGTACCCAGAATTGAACCCGCGTCGCTGGAGCTGTGAGGCTGCGGTGCTAACCACTGCGCCACTGTGCCGCCCCACTGTGCACAATTCTGCAATGAAATGTTCCTGTTATCACATTTTTCCCCGTGTGCTGTGGCGTTGTCAATATAACACAATATGCCAAATTATGAAATTTAATTCATCGTTTGGAAACTTACATTAAACTTTTAATCGAAAAACAACCTTGAAGTTAACATTGAAAAAACTGGCAGCCAAGATGACCATCGCAATTGGCATCTGAAACACCTTTTCACATTCGAAGGCCGACAATAGGAGACACATGTCTGATGAGCCTGGACCCAAATCATTGGCTTGCTCCAGTGATTGAATTACCTAAGATTACATTCATTAACACGGCATACAAGGTCATCCTGACACATTGACTTTGAAAGAGCAAACTCCTCCAAGAGTAAATACTGGTATCCTGAGCACTGGGGAGATAGAAGTTCCGAACCTTGGATCTCATTGTAAGGGTCCAGCGAATGCACTGAGGCAGTCAGGAGACTGTCTATCTCTGTGAAAGCTGAGAGTTTCCCCTGGACAAAAACAGACAAGTCAGTGATTCAAAATGAGCTGAAGCAGAAGGGCTGTGTTACCCTCACACCCCTCCCTCTCTCTCCGTCTCTCTCTCCAGATAACATCACAAATTTGAAAACCTCATGCGACTGTGGGCCTTCCAAGCCTACAGATTGCTACAGACAGAATAACCAGGGGAAGAAAGCCACCTACAAGCCTGCCTCAAAGAAATCCCTGAGCCATGTGGACCATGTGACAAACTGCACTTTGACCAGAAAACGACTTCAAGGATACAACTTCAGCAGGAAGACCACGGAATGGTCAAATCTCACAGAATGAGTTTTTTTTAAATATTTATTCTGGACTCCAATCCAACCACACATTTATTTCTCACTCTGTAATCTATTTCTGTGTGATTCTCGTGTGTGTGTGTGTGCATAAATGTGTTATATTTATTTTAATGATTTTATTTAGATAGGGTTTATATTGTTAAGTATAATAAACTCACCTCTTTCATGGTTAAACTCAAGAGAACCTGTCCAATCGAATTCTTCACCATCATACCAAAGATAAAATGTAAAACACTCACTGAGACGTTAAGCATATTCACTGTTTATAAAGGACAAACACTGTTGTGGTAAAATAAAGCCGAGCGACTTTGACCCCTCCTCACCTGGCCACAACAATAGGCAGTGTTAGGGATGGAGAGAATATGGGGATGAACTCAGCTCAGCATTAAATAGATACCAGAGGTTGTAAAGTTCCTGCATCAGCCTCCGACAACGGCCAGCAAGGTGGATGCAGATCATGGACAGGGTATGGAATTTGTGACAGAAACTGAAGATAATGCTTTCAGTCTTCTTACGATTTAAATGACAAGAACACTATATCAGTGAAACATGGTTTATGAATCTAATAGTTGGATACAGAGACTTACCAGGGACACCAATAATAGCGAGGATGGGATAGTAAATACATTGAATCATCTTCAGAGCATAAGAGATCCGCAATTCTAATGTTATCCAATAATAATCTGCAGTAAGATAGTCAAACCAATAGGATAAACTCCTGTCCATTGTTGTAACATTCCAATCTATTGTTCTCAGATTCTGACCCATTGTTGTAACATTCCAATCTATTGTTCAGATTCTGATCTATCCTCTCCCTCTCTCGGCAGCCGCTGATCCCTGTTAGTTCGGGAGCTGATGCTCCAGCTAATACTATTGGAAAACACATTGAAAGAAGTCCTGTATTAATAGAAGAGGGAAACCCCCCAGTGACACCATTAAGGTCCAAAGAGACTGACATTAATTACAGTCACTGAACAAACAGGTTCATTTAACACCTTTCAATCCAACACATTTTGTGCCGCAGTAAAGGTAGGAAGAGAGATGGGGATTTAAAACAGAAATTTAGGGAGCTAGGGTGGAAGCTTCGAGCGAGAACAAACGGAGTTGTTATCTCTGGGTTGTTGCCCGTGCCACGTGATAGCGAAGCGAGGAATAGGGAGAGAGAGGAGTTGAACACGTGGCTGCAGGGATGGTGCAGGAGGGAGGGTTTTGGTTTCCTGGATAATTGGGGCTCTTTCTGGGGTAGGTGGGACCTCTACAAACAGGATGGTCTTCACCTGAACCAGAGGGGTACCAATATCCTGGGGGGGAGGTTTGCTAGTGCTCTTCCGGGGGGTTTAAACTAATTCAGCAGGGGAATGGGAACCTAAATTGTAGTGCCAGTGTACAGGATGTTGAGAGTAGTGAGGTCAGGGATATGGTTACAAGGACGCAAGAGGGCACTGGCAAGCAAGAACCTGGTTTAAAGTGTGTCTATTTCAACGCCAGGAGCATCCAGAATAAGGTGGGTGAGCTTGCAGCATGGGTTGGTACCTGGGATCTCGATGTAGTGGCCATTTCGGAGACATGGGTAGAGTAGGGGCAGGAATGGATGTTGCAGATTCCAGGATTTAGATGTTTCAGTAAGAACAGAGAAGATGGTAAAAGAGGGGGGGGGGGGTGTGGCATTGTTAATCAAGGAGAGTATTACAGCGACAGAAAGGACGTTTGAGGACTCGGCTACTGAGGTAGTATGGGCTGAGGTTAGAAACAGGAGAGGTGAGGTTACCCTGTTGGGAGTCTTTTATAGACCTCCGAATAGTTCCAGAGATGTAGAGGAAAGGATAGCGAAGATGATTCTCGACAGGGGTGAGAGTAACAGGGTAGGTGTTATGGGGGACTTTAACTTTCCAAATATTGACTGGAAATACTATAGTTCGAGTACTTTAGATGGGTCAGTTTTTGTCCAGTGTGTGCAGGAGGGTTTTCTGACACAGTATGTAGACAGGTCAACCAGAGGCGATGCCACATTGGATTTGATACTGGGAAATGAACCCGGCCAGGTGTTAGATTTAGATGTAGGTGAGCACTTTGGTGATAGTGATCACAGTTCGGTTAGGTTTACCTTAGCGATGGGCAGGGACAGGTATATACCGCAGGGCAAGAATTATAACTGGGGGAAAGGAAATTATGATGCGATTAGGCAAGATTTAGGATGCGTAGGATGGGGAAGGAAACTGCAGGGGATGGGAACAATCGAAATGTGGAGCTTATTCAAGGAGCAGCTACTGCGTGTCCTTGATAAGTATGTACCTGTGAGGCAGGGAGGAAGTTGTCGTGCGAGGGAGCCGTGGTTTACTAAAGAAGTTGAAGCGCTTGTCAAGAGGAAGAAGAAGGCTTATGTGAGGATGAGACGTGAAGGCTCAGTTAGGGCGCTTGAGAGCTACAAGCTAAACAGGAAGGATCTAAAGGGAGAGCTAAGAAGAGCAAGGAGAGGACACGAGAAGTCATTGGTGGATCGGATCAGGGAAAACCCTAAGGCTTTCTATAGGTATATCAGGAATAAAAGAACGACTAGAGTTAGATTAGGGCCAATCAAGGATAGTAGTGGGAAGTTGTGTGTGGAATCAGAGGAGATAGGGGAAGTGTTAAATGAATATTTTGCGTCAGTATTTACAGTAGAGAAAGAAAATGTTGTTGAGAATACTGAGATTCAGGCTACGAGGCTAGATGGGATTATGGTTCACAAGGAGGAGGTGTTAGCAACTTTGGAAAGTGTGAAAATAGATAAGTCCCCTGGGCCAGATGGGATTTATCCTAGGATTCTCTGGGAAGCTAGGGAGGAGATTGCAGAGCCTTTGTCCTTGATCTTTATGTCGTCATTGTCGACAGGAATAGTGCCGGAAGACTGGAGGATTGCAAATGTTGTCCCCTTGTTCAAGAAGGGGAGTAGAGACAGCCCTGGTAATTATAGACCTGTGAGCCTTACTTCGGTTGTGGGTAAAATGTTGGAAAAGGTTATAAGAGACAGGATTTATAATCATCTTGAAAAGAATAAGTACATTAGAGATAGTCAGCACGGTTTTGTGACGGGTCGGTCGTGCCTCACAAACCTTATTGAGTTTTTCGAGAAGGTGACCAAACAGGTGGATGAGGGTAAAGCAGTGGATGTGGTGTATATGGATTTCAGTAAGGCGTTTGATAAGGTTCCCCACGGTAGGCTATTGCAGAAAATACGCAAGTATGGGGTTGAAGGTGATTTAGAGCTTTGGATCAGAAATTGGCTAGCTGAAAGAAGACAGAGGGTGGTGGTTGATGGCAAATGTTCATCCTGGAGTTTAGTTACTAGTGGTGTACCGCAAGGATCTGTTCTGGGGCCACTGCTGTTTGTCATTTTTATAAATGACCTGGAAGAGGGTGTAGAAGGGTGGGTTAAAATTTGCAGATGACACGAAGGTCGGTGGAGTTGTGGATAGTGCCGAAGGATGTTGTAGTGTATAGAGAGACATAGATAGGCTGCAGAGCTGGGCTGAGAGATGGCAAATGGAGTTTAATGCGGAAAAGTGTGAGGTTTAGTTTTTAGTTTAGAGATACAGCACTGAAACAGGCCCTTCGGCCCACCGAGTCTGTGCCGACCATCAACCACCCATTTATACTAATCCTGCAAGAATCCCATATTCCAATAACATCCCCACATGTCCCTATATATTTCCCTACCACCTACCTATACTAGGGGCAATTTATAATGGACAATTAACCTATCAACCTGCAAGTCTTTGGCATATGGGAGGAAACCGGAGCACCCGGAGGAAACCCACGCAGACACAGGGAGAACTTGCAAACTCCGCACAGGCAGTACCCAGAATCTAACCCGGTTCCCTGGAGCTGTGAGGCTGCAGTGCTAACCACTGTGCCACTGTGCCGCCCAGGTGATTCACTTTGGAAGGAGTAACAGGAATGCAGAGTACTGGGCTAATGGGAAGATTCTTGGTAGTGTAGATGAACAGAGAGATCTTGGTGTCCAGGTGCATAAATCCCTGAAGGTTGCTAACCAGGTTAATAGGGCTGTTAAGAAGGCATATGGTGTGTTAGCTTTTATTAGTAGGGGGGTCGAGTTTCGGAGCCACGAGGTCATGCTGCAGCTGTACAAAACTCTGGTGAGACCGCACCTGGAGTATTGCGTGCAGTTCTGGTCACCGCATTATAGGAAGGATGTGGAAGCTATGGAAAGGGTGCAGAGGAGATTTACTAGGATGTTGCCTGGTATGGAGGGAATGTCTTACGAGGAAAGGCTGAGGGACTTGAGGTTGTTTTCGTTGGAGAGAAGGAGGAGGAGAGGTGACTTAATAGAGACATATAAGATAATCAGAGGGTTAGATAGGGTGGATAGTGAGCGTCTTTTTCCTCGGATGGTGATGGCAAACACGAGGGGACATAACTTCAAGTTGAGGGGTGATAGATATAGGACAGATGTGAGAGGTAGTTTCTTTACTCAGAGAGTAGTAAGGGCGTGGAAGGCCCTGCCTGCAGCAGCAGTAGATTCGCCAACTTTGAGGGCATTTAAGTGGACATTGGATAGACACATGGATGAAAATGGAATAGTGTAGGTCAGATGGTTTCACAGGTCGGCGCAACATCGAGGGCCGAAGGGCCTGTACTGCGCTGTAATGTTCTAATTTATCCAGTCTGGATGGGATGTATGATAGTTACTGAGGGAAGGAATGGTGGGAATAACAGAGGCACTGGACAGAATCTTTCAATCCTCCTTGGATATGGGATTGATGCCAGAGGACTGCAGGGTTGTAAATGTTACACTGTTTAAAAAAGTAGAGATTGGATGAACCCTGTAACTATCAGTCTCAAGTTGGTGGTTGGAAAATTCTAGAGGTCATAACCCAGCACAAAAATATATCTTGCTTGTAAAAACATGGGTTAATGAATGACAAGTAGCATGGATAGGTTAATGGAGAATCATTTCTGATAATCTTGATCGAGTTCGTTAAGGACGTAACTGTAAGTGTTAATGAGGATAGCGTATTTCATGTAATATAATCATAAAAAGTTAAAGGCACAGGAAGAGACCACTTGGCCCATTGTGTCTGTGCCAGCCGATACAATGATCCACCTATTCTAATCCCACCTTCCAGCATTTGATCCATAGCCCTGAAGATTATGGCACTTGAGTTGATCATCCAGACTCCTTTTAAATGAGTGCAGGTATTCTGCCTCAACTATCCTTACAGGCAGTAAGCTCTAGACCTTCACTAAAAACAGCGGACCCAGGACTGAACCCTGTGGAATGCCAATGGAAGCAGTCCTCCGGTCAGTAAAATGCCCGTCAACAATTACACTTTCATAAAAACAATAAATGCTGGAAATACTCAGCAGGTCTGGCAGCATCTGTGGAGAGAGAAGCAGAGTTAGCGTTACAGGTCACTGACCCTTCTTCACTGACCTGAAACATTATCTCTGCTTCCCCCTCCACATATGCTGCCAGACCTGCTGAGTATTTCCAGCATTTCTTGTTTTTTACTTCAGATTTCCAGAATCTGCAGTATTTTGCTTTTATTATAACAAGTACCCTTTGTTTCCTGCCACTGAGCCAATTTTGTATTTTTGGGTGAACAAGTTTTTCCTCAACTCCCCGCTAATCCTTCTACCAAGCACTTTAAGTCACTGCCCCCTAGTCACTGATCTCTCTGCTAAGGTGAATAGACTACTTCACCTCCACTCTATCCAGACCCCACAAAATTATGCCCATTTCTATCAGATCTCCCTTTACCTCCTCTGTTCCACGCAGAACAACCCCAGCCTATCGAATCTTTCTTCATAGCTGCATTTTTCCAGTCCGGGTAACATCCTCTTAAATCTCCTCCATACCCTCTCCAGTGAAATTACATCCTTAGTGTAATGAGGTGACCAGAACTGCACACAGTACTCATTTTGTGACCTAACCAATGATTTATACAGTTCCAGCATAACCTCCCTGCTCTTGTATTCTATACCTCAGCTAATAAAGGAAAGGATTCCGTATGCCTTCTTAACCACCTTATCGACCTGTCCTGCTACCTTCAGGGATCAGTGGACATTGACTCCAAGGTCCCTCACTTCCTCTACACTTCTCAGTATTTTCCTATTAATCGTCTATCCCTTTGCCTTGTTTGACCTCCTCAATTACATCACCTTAGACTTATCCAGGTTGAATTCCATTTGTCACTTTTCTGTCATCAATATCTTCCTGCAGCCTACAGCTATCCTCCTCGCTATCGACTGCACGAACAATCTGTGTACCATCTGCACACATCTTGATCATGCCCCCTACATTTACGTTCAAATCGTTAATATATACTACAAAAAGGCAGGGGACCCAGTACTGAGCCCTGTGGAACGCCCCTGGAAACAGGCCTCAAGTCAGTAAATCACCCGTCAACAATCACCCTTTGTTTCCTGTCACTGAGCCAATTTTGTATCCAGCTTGCTGATTTTCCCTGGATTCCATGGGATTTTATTTTTTTAACTAGTATGCCACATGGGACCTTGACAAAAGCCTTGTCAAAATCCATGTAGACCATATCAACTGCACTACCCTCATCTATCATCTTTGCTACTTCTTCGCAAAATTCAATCAATTTGGTCAAACAATATCTTCCCTTATCAAAACCAAGCTCACTATCCGCGATTAACCTGTGCTGTTCTACTTGACACTTTATCCTGTCTTTTAGAATAGATTCCAATAATGTGCCCACTGCTGAGGTTAGACTGACTAGCCTGCAATTATTCGGTCTATCCTTTGCTCCTTTTTTAAAGAGGTACAATTTTAACAGTTCACCAATCCTCTGGCACTACACTGTATCCAGTGATGACTGGAAAATGATGGTCAGACCCTCTGCTATTTCCACTCTCACCTCTTTTGACAGCCTAGGTTACATTTCAACCGGCCATGGTGATGGATCAACTTTCAAGGATGCTAATCCCATTAATTCTTCCTCTCTCCCTATGTATATCACATCCAATAATTCACGCTCCTCCTCCTTAACCACAATATCTGCATTGTGCCCCCCTTTTGTGTAGAAAGATACAAAGTATTCATGAAGAACCATACCAACATGTTCCGCCCCTACTCGTGTATATCCATTTATTTATATAGAATTTCAAAAGACCTGTGAACAAATGACATTTCATAGACTTGTTATGAGAAACGGAAGACATGGATTAATGTGACAGTGATGGTGTGGATATGACAGTGACTCAGGGACAGAAAGCAGAGAGAAGTGGTGAACAGTCATTGTTCTGACTGGAAGTGGAGGGGAATACACAGTACTGTTTCTCAGGGTTCGATTCACTCCCCGTGATATCAAGAAACGACTGAAGGCACTGGATACTGCATAGGCTATGGGCCCTTCCAATATTCCGGAAATAGTACTGAAGACCTGTGCTCCAGAACTTGCCGCGCCCCTAGCCAAGCTGTTCCAGTACAGCTACAACACTGGCATCAACCTGACAATGTGGAAAATTGCCCAGGTATGTCCTGCAGACAAAAAGCAGGACAAGTCCAACCCGGCCAATTACCGCCCCATCATCCTACTCTCAATCATCAGTAAAGTGATGGAAGGTGTCACCGACAGTGCTATCAAACAGCACTTGCTTAGCAATAACCTGCTCAGTGACGCTCAGTTTAGGTTCCGCTACAGCCACTCAGCTCCTGATCTCATTACCTCATTATCTCAAACCCTCAGCTGGCTGGAGTCATACCTAGTGCAAAGGAGGATCGTTGTTGTTTATGGAGGACAATCATCTGAGCTCCAGGACATCACTGCAGGAGCTCCTCAGGGTAGTGTCCTAGACCCAATCATCTTCTGCTGCTTCATCAATGACCTACCTTCAATAATAAGGTCAGAAGTGGGGATGTTCGCTGATGATTGCACAATGTTCAGCACCATTCCTGACTCCTCAGATACTGAAGCAGTCCGTGCAGAAATGCAGCAAGACCTGGACAATATCATGGCTTGGGCAGATAAGTGGCAAGTAACATTCGTGCCACACAAGTGCCAGGCAATGACCATCTCCAACAAGAGAGAATCTAACCATCTCCCCTTGATATTCAATGGCATTACCATCGCTAAATCCCCCACGATCAACATCCTAGGGGCTACCATTGACCAGAAACTGAACTGGAGTAGCCATACAAATACCGTGGCTACAAGAGCATGTCAGAGGCTAGGAATCCTGAGGCGAGTAACTCACCTCCTGATTCTCCAAAGCCTGTCCACCATCTACAAGGCACAAGTCAGGGGTGTGGTGGAATACTGTCCACTCGCCTGAATGGGTGCAGCTCCAACAACACTCAAGGAGCTCGACACCATCCAGGACAAAGCAGCCCGCTTGATTGCCACCCCATCTACAAACATTCACTCCCTTCACCATCGACGCACAGTTGCAGCAGTGTGTACCATCTACAAGATGCACTGCAGCAATGCACCAAGGCTCCTTAGACAGCACCTTCCAAACCCGCGACCTCTACCAACTAGAAGGAGAAGGGCAGCAAATACATGGGAACATCACCACCTTCAAGTTCCCTTTCGAGTCACACACCGTCCTGACTTGGAACGATATCGCCCTTCCTTCACTGTCGCTGTGTCAAAATCCCTTCCGAACAGCACTGTGGGTCTACCTACTCCAAATGGATTGTAGCGGTTGAAGAAGGCAGCTCACCACCACCTTCTCAAGGGCAACAAGGGCAATAACGGCTGGCCAAGCCAGTGACGCCCAAATCCCATGAATGAATTGAAAAAAGAGCCAGTGTGTGGGACTAACTGGAAGATCTTCAAAAGGGCCAGCACTGACATGTTGGACCGAATGGCCTTCTTCAGTGCAATGTTATTCTATGTTTCTATGATTGTTCTTGCCTCTACTTTCCTAATATTCCTATCCTTTAAACAGGCGTTTGATAAAGTACCACATAACAGCCGTGTTACCAAATTAGAAACACATAGGATTAATGGACCAATGTCAGCAGTGGCTCAGTTTGTAGCTCCCTCCCCTTTCAGTCACAAGCTTCTAGGATCAAGTGTCACTGCAGGACTTGATCACAAGAATCAATGCTGACACTGCAGTGATATTACTGAGGGAGTATTGCACTGTCAGAGATGCCGTCTATCGAATGAAACATTAAACCAACATCTGCCCTCCAAGGTGGATGTTAAAGATATGATCATTATCACATTGCTGCTTGTGGGATCTTGCTGTGCGGAAATCTTCTGCCATCTTTCCTACATTACAATAGTGACTAGGGTTTAATAAGCACTCATTGATTGTAAATCGCTTTGGGACATGCAGTGATCATGAAGGCGCTACATAAATGGAAGCTTTTAAAAAATTTACAATGGCAGCCTGCAGGAAATTAGTTATGTGACAGAAAGCAGAGAGTGGTGGAGAATGGTTGTTGTTCAGTCTGGAGGGAAGCACAGTGGGGTTCCCCAGGGTCACTGTTGGGATCACTGTTGCTGTATGTTAAAGCAATGGGCTTGTGTACAGAGGGGATAATGTCAAAGTTTTGAGATGGCACGAAACTCAGAAATGTTAATTAACAGTGAGAAGGAGAGTAACAGACTTCAGGAAGACAGATACTGAGTGGTAAAATGGGCAGGAACATGTCAGATGTAATTTAACTCAGTGAAGTGTGAAGTGAGACATTTGGGTAGGAAGTATGTGGAGGAACAATATAAACTAAATGGTACCATTATAAAGTAGGTGCAGGGTTAGAGAGAACTGGGGTGTACACACACAGATCTTTGAAGGTAACAAATCGTGTCCTTGGCTTCATACACACAGCACAGAGTAATAAAATGCAGGAGGAAATGCTGATTTTTATAGATCATTGGTAAGGTCCCAGCTGGAGAATTGTGTCCAATTCTGATCACCACACTTTGATAAGGACGTCAAGGACTTAGTGAAGATACAGAGCTGATTTACTAGAATGGTACCATGGATCTGGGAATTTAGTTACGTGGAGAGATTGGAAAAGCTGGGATTGTCCTCTTCAGAGCAGTGAAAGGTAAGGGGAGATTTCAAATAGAATTCAAAATCATGAAGGGTTTTGATAGGGTAATTAATGTGAAACTGTTCCCAGTGTATGAAAGTTTAGTATTAATAAGACACAGATTGAAGATAATTGACAAAGAACCAGAGGTGAAATGCGAAGATTTTCCTTACACAGCAAGTTGTTGGGATCTGGAATTCACTGCCTGAAAACATGGTGGAAGCAGATTCAATAATATCTTTCAAAAGGGAATTTAACAAATACTTGAAAAGGAAAAAGAAAATAAACAGGAATCTGGGGAAAGAGGAGGGGAGAGGAACGAATTAAACAGCTGTTTCAAAGAGACAGCACTGAGACAAAGGGCCGAATAACCTCCTTCTATGCTGCATCAATCTCTGATTCTATGAACAAGTGACAGAGAGTGAAGAGAGAGGGAGAAAAATAGAGAGAGAGAGAGAAACAGTGTGAAAGAGGGAAAGGGAAATAGAAAGAGCAAGAAAATCGGGTTTGCATCACTTTTTGGGCAGAGGGGTCATGATCTTCCCGTACCCATTCCTATTCTGACAGGTGACATACAAACGTCCTGCTTCCTTCACATTTCCACGAATTCTACATGCCCCTGAGCATGACTGCGCTGCTGTCTGCTGCACGCTGAAGAGGCACCTGACTGTGTGTGGGTCTGGCAGATGTTTGCCAGGATTCCATTCTTAAAGGTAGTCTGTCCCTCGAAAGGGAGGTGGCACTGAATCACAGGAGCCTGCTGCTGCTGACTGTGAATGCTGCAATTGTAGACAAGGTAAATGGGATACTAGGACAGAGAGAGGGCTCTGCGGCTCACGAATGTAGTGCTGGAGGCCTTAGTCATGGTGGGTGACAGGAGGAGAGAGGCCATACTTCTGTGGAGTGGGATGGAGATCCTCAAGGAACACCCTCCGAAGGGAATGGGAGCAGGTGGTCAGGGAGGTCAATGCAAGAAGCATGGCCCCGACGACCTGGCAGAAGACCCAGAAGAAGTTTAATGAGCTCACACTGGTGGTCAATGTCAGTGAATTCATCTCCGAATGGCATCTCCTACCCCCAACATCACCAACCTCTCCCACTGCTCAATGTACCACACCCCCATCACTCACCCATCAGCAGTCCCTAACACTCAGGGCTCACACCAAACATTCACATACTCCACCTCACCCTCCACACCTTCCACTGATACCAGATTCACACCCACCTCTCAGTGCCTCCACATACCTCCAGCTATTCAACTATGGCAGGCACATCACACAAACACAGTGCAACACAATCACTGGCATTTTGACCTCCCTCTTACTGGACAAGGTGGCCCATAATCACAGGGAGCAGCAGTGATCCAGCGAGGAGCAGACATTCCTTCACCCCTGAGACTGAGGGAGGAGATGGCTCTCCACATCATGGGACCGGCTGTGACAGAGGCCGCAGCATTCGGCATCAGCGAGAGCATTCAGGATGATGTTATGTTCCTGCCTTATGTCCCTTCTTAACTCTCACCTCCCCCTCATCCTGCTCTCTGGGATGATGTACAAGCTGCAGATGGTGGGACCATTGATGTCACTGTCGTATATATGTGAGGTTGAGTCATTTGTGGAGAGCACGTCAAGAAGAATCAGCAGGTAGCACAGGAGACTCCTGAGTGCATCTCACTCTCCAACCAGTATTCAATACTGATGGTTCATCTGGGGACTGCAGCCACAGGCAAGGCCATGGTACCAGGGCTGTCTCAGCTGTACTGGGGGAAGAGGGGTGGGGGGAGGCGGGGTTACAGGGAAGACGGGAATGTTGATCGTGATAGGAAATTCGATAGACAATGGTTTCTGAGGCCGCAGATGTGTATCCAGGATGGTGTGTTCCCTCCCTGGGGTCAGGGTCAAGGATATCATCCAGCGGCTGCAGAGTATCCTGAAGGTGGAGGGTGAACAGCCAGCAGTCGTGGTCCACATCAGAAGCCACGACAGAGGCAGAAAGAGGGAGGTTGTCCTGCAGTCAGAATTCAGGGAGCTGGGAAAGAATTTAGCAAGCAGGACTTCAAAGACGTAATCTCCGGATTACTCTCAGTACACCATGCGAGTGAGTAGAGACATAGGTGGATAGTACAGATGGATGTGTGGCTGGAAGGATGCTGCAAAAGCGGGGAGGTTTAGATTCCTGGACACTGGGACCAGTTATGGAGAATGTGGGATCTGTACAGGCTGGACGATTTACACCAGAACAGAGCTGGGACTAATTCCCTTCAGGGGCGATTTGTTCGTGCTTTTGGAGAGGGTTTAAACTAAATTGGCAGGGGTATGGGAACCAGGAGAAAACATCAGATGGGAATTCCAAGGTGCACAGAATACGGGAAGAGTTGGATAGCACTATAGCAGGGTTCAGAATGTTATTAGGTGGGGTTAGAGAATGGGAGAAAATAATAACATTTACGTGAGGGTTAGTGTGCATGTATATGAAAGCATGGCGTGTGGTGAATAAGACTGGTGAGGTATAGGTGCAGATTGCCATGTGGAAATATGGTGTTGTGGCGACAACAGAGACCTGGTCCAAAGAAAGGCAGGACTGGGTGTTAAATATTCCTGGATACAAGGTTTTCAGGAAAGATAGAAGGAAGAATAGCGATAGGGGTGGTGGTATTGATTATGGAGAATATTATAGTGCTGGAGAGAGAGAATGTCCCAGGCGGGGGGAGGGGGGAGTGGGTCAGGGTCGGAATCTAAATGGGTGGAGCGAAGGAGCAAAAAAGTTGCAGTTACATTGCTTCTTGTTGTCTGTAGGTCACTAGCTAGTGGGAAGGACGTGGAGGAACAAATCTGCGTTACTCGGTAGGGTTTAAACTAGTGTGGCAGGGGGTGGGAACAGGAGCAGTAGGTTAGCAAGTGAAATGACTGAGCGGAACTAGTGAGTAAGGCCAGTAAGACTGAGAGGAAGAGCAGGCAGGGAGATGTTGCTAAGCACAGCGGGACTGGTGGTCTGAAGTGCATTTGTTTCAATGCGAGAAGTATAACAGGTAAGGCAGATGAACTTAGATCTTGGATTAGTACTTGGAACTATGATGTTGTTGCTGTTACAGAGATTTGGTTGAGGGAAGGACAGGATTGGTAGCTACATGTTCCGGGATTTAGAAATTCAGGCGGGATAGAGGGGAAGTAAAAGGGGTGGGGGAGTTGAATTTCTGGTGAAGGTGAATATCACAGCTGTACTGCGGGAGGACACCTCAGAGGGGTCATGCAGCGAGACAATACTGTTACAGCTCAGGAATAGGACGGGTGCATTCACGATGTTGGCGGTTTACTACAGGCCTCCCAACAGCCAGCAGGCGATAGAGGAGCAGATAGGTAGACAGATTTTGTGAAAGATGTAAAGCTATCAGGGTTGTTGTGGTGGGTGATTTTAACTTTCCCTATATTGACTGAGACTCACTCAGTGCTAGGGGCTTGGATGGGGCAGAATGTGTAAGGGGCATCCAGGAGGGCTTCTTGAAACAATATGGAGATAGTCCAACTAGGGATGGGGTCGTACTGGACCTGGTATTGGGGAAAGAGCCTGGCCAGGTGGTCGAAGTCTCCGTAGGGGAGAATTTCGGGATCAGTGATCATAATTCCATAAGGTTTAAGGTACTTGTGCATAAGGATAAGAGTAGTCCTCGGGTGAAGGTGCTAAATTGGGGGAAGGCTAATTATAACAATATTAGGCAGGAACTGAAGAATTTTGATTGGGGGCGGCTGTTTGAGTGTAAATCAACATCTGACATGTGGGAGTCTTTCAAACGTCAGTTGATCAGAATCCAGGACTGGCATGTTCCTGTGGGGATGAAGGATAAGTTTGGCAAGTTTCGGGAACCTTGGATAACGAGGGATATAGTGAGATTAGTCAAAAAACAAAAAGGAAGCATTCATTAGGGCTAGAAGGCTGGGAACAGACGAAGCCCTTGAGGAATATAAAGAAAGTAGGTAGGAACTTAAGCAAGGAGTCAGGAAGGCTAAAATAAATTCTGATAAGTCATTGGCAATCAGGATTAAGGAAAATCCGAAGGCTTTTTATCCGTATATAAAGAACAAGAGGGTAGCAAGGGAAAGGATTGGCCCACTCAAGGACAGAGGAGAGAATCTATGTGTGGAGCCAGAGGAAATGGGTGAGGTACTAAATGAATACTTTGCCTCAGTATTCACCAAAGAGATGGACTTGGTGGATGATGAGTTTAGGGAAGGGAGTGTAGATAGAATGGGTCGTGTCGATATCACAAAGGAGGAGGTGTTGGGCGTCTTGGAAAACATTAATGTAGATAAGTCCCCAGGGCCTGATGGAATCTACCCCAGAATACTGAAGGAGGCAAGGGAGGAAATTTCTGGGGCGTTGACAGAAATCTTTGTATCCTCATTGGCAACAGGCGATGTCCCAGAGGAATGGAGAACAGCCAATGATCTTCCTTTGTTTAAGAAGGGTAGCTAGGATAATCAAAGGAAAATTACAGGCCGGTGAGCCGTACGTCAGTGGTAGGGAAATTATTGGAGAGGATTCCTCGGTACAGGATTTACTCCCATTTGGAAACAAATGGACTTATTAGCGAGAGGTAGCATGGTTTTGTGAAGGGGAGATCGTGTCTCACTAACTTGATTGAGTTTTTTGAGGAATTGACGAAGATGATTGATGGAGGAAGGGCAGTGGATGTTGTCTACATGGACTTCAGTAAAGCCTTTGACAAGGTCCCTCATGGCAGACTTATACAAAAGGTGAAGTCATACGGGATCGGAGGTGAGCTGGCAAGATGGATACAGAACTGGCTCAGTCATAGAAGACAGAGGGTATCAGTGGATGGGTGCTTTTCTGAATGGAAGAATGTGACTAGTGGTGTTCCGCAGGGATCAGTGCTGGGACCTTTGCTATTTGCAGTATATATAAATGATTTGGCGGAAAATGTAGCTGGTATGATTAGTAAGTTTGCAGATGATACAAAGGTTGGCGGAGTTGCGGATAGTGATGAAGATTGTCAGAGGATACAGCAGAATATAGATCGGTTAAGATTGGGTAATTAATGTGAAACTGTTTCCAGTGTCAGAAAGTGCAGTATTAAGACACGGATTGAAGGTAATTGACAAAGAACCAGAGGTGAAATGAGGAGAATTTTCTTGCACAGCGAATTGTTGGGATCTAGAATTCACTGCCTGAAAACATGGTGGAAGCAGATCCAATGATATATTTCAAAAGGGAATTTAACAAATACTTGAAAGGGAAACAAAGCAGGAGTCTGGGGAAAGAGGAGGGGAGAGGAACTAATTGGATAACTCTTTCAAAGAGACAGCACTGACACAATGGGCCGAATATCCTCCTTCTGTGCTGCAGCAATCTCTGATTTTATGAGCAAGAGACACAGAGAGTGAAGAGAGAGATAGACAGAGAGAGAGAGAAGGTGAAATAGTGAAAGGGAACTAGAAAGAGTGACAAAATCAGATTTGTGTCTTTTTTTCAGCAGATGGTTCATGATCTTCCCGTGCCCGTTCTTGTTGAGGCAGGTGACACACAAACTTCCTGCGGCCTCAACATTTCCATGAAATCTACGTGCCGCCCAGGGTGACCCACGCTGCCGTCTGTCTGCACGCTTAACAGGGGCCTAACTGTGTGTCCGGATGGCTCATTTTACAGCAAGAATTCAGCTCTTTAAGGCAGTCCCTCTTAAAAGGGAAGCTGCACTGAATCACAGTAGGCTGCTGCTGCTGGCTGTGAATGCTGAAATTGGAGATATGTGAAATGGACAGTGGTGGAGAAGTTATTTCTCAGATTGAAGGAACGTTGATAGTGGTGTTCCCCAGGGGTCAGGAGAGGGCCACTGTTGTTCTTGATCTACATTAATGACCTGTATTTCAGTCTAGAGGGAACAATTTCAAAATTTGCAGCTGACAGAAGACTTGGCATTATTGTGAACTGAGAGGAGGATATGATAGACTTCAAGAGGACAGAGACAGGCAGGTAGAATGGGAGGACACATTGCAGATGAAATTTAATGTGAAGACATGTGAAGTGATTCATTTTGGTAGCAAGACCGTCAAGAAGCAAGAGAAAATAAAGGATCCAATTCTAATGGGTATGCAGGAGCAGAGACCAGAGGGGTAAACGTGATACTATTGTTGGAGGTGGCAGGCAGGTTGAGAAAGCAGTTAGTAAGGCATGCAGAATCCTGGCTTTAATAAATAGAGACAGAGAGTACAATAGCAAGGATGTTATGATGAAACGTTATAAAACACAGCCTCAGTCTCAACTGGAGTATTGTGTCCAGGCCTAGACACCTCAGTTCAGGAAGGTTGTAAAGGATTTAGAGAGGGTGCTGCAAAGATTTACGGGAATGGTTCCAGGGATGAGGAATTCCGTTATACAGATAGATTGGGGAAGCTGGGGCTGTTCTGCTTGAAGAAAAGGTGAAGATGAGATTTGACAGAAGAGTTTTAAATGATGTAGGTTTTGGACAGGGTGGATAGGGAGAAACTGTTCCCATTGGTGGATGGATCAAGACCAGAGGACACTGATTTAATGTGATTGGTAGAAGAACTGAATGTGACATGAGGATAAACACAGTGAGTGGTTAGAATCTGGAATGAACTGCCTGAGAGTGTGGTGGAGGCAAATTCAAACGTAATTTTCAAAAGGTAATTGGATAATTATCTGAAGATAAAAAAAAATGTCTTTGGGAAAAGGCAGGGGCAGTGGGAGGAGCTGCGTGATTTTCACAGAGATCCAGCATAGACAGAAAGGGGCGAATGGCCTCCTTCATGTGCTCTAACAATCCGATGATACTATGACTCACCACGTGCAGATTCCGGCTTTACACCAGCCTCGAAGGTACACGCAGTGTTAATATTTGAGCTGGTGACTGTGAGTATCAGACCTAGTGATGGGGATTCACCATCAGTGCTGTACTGCTGCTCTCTCTCTCTCTGTCTCCTGGAGCTGCTGTGACTGGGAAGATGGCAGTTTTGGGTTATCATTGTAAAGTATAAAACCATCTGCTTCATGAATGTCCTTTAGGGAAGGAAATCTGCTGTCCTTACCTGGTCTGGACTACATGCGACTCCAGACCCACAGCAATGTGGTTGACTCTTAACTGCACTCTGAAAAGGCCTAGCAAGCCACTCAGTTCAAAGGCAAATCGGGATGGGCAGAAAATGCTAGTCTTGACAGTGAGACACAAATCCATGAAAGAATAAAAACAATCAGAAGGTTTGGGTTGAGGGATTGGGGTGGGATGGAACGCAGGGCGGCCATTGTCCCATGAGTACAATCTCAAAATGTTCCGATGACACCAAATTTGGAGGAAGAGCAAAGAGTGAGGATGATATGAACCACCTGCAACAGGACACAGATAGGCAGACAACTGGCAGATGGAATTTAATAGAGAGGAGTGTGAGGTGATGCATTTTGTCATTAGGAATAGAATAGCTATATTGACTAATGTCACAGTTCTAAAGAGTGTTGAGGAGCAGAGAAACCTGCGGGTGGATTAATCTGTGAAGATAACAGGACATATTGACAATTGACAGCAAAGCAAATGGGATTTGGGCTTAAAACAGAGGCATTGAGTACTAAAGCAGGGAAGTTATGCTGAACATTTATAGAACAGTGGTTAGGCTCCAAATGTAATATAGCGTCCAGTTCTGGTCAGCACACTTTGGGAAGGGTGTGAGTGTCCTTGAAAGGGTACAGAGGAGGTTTACCAGAATGGATCTGGGGAAGGGGGAGGAGGATTGGTTACAAGGTAAGATTGGAAAATGTGCCTTTGTTCGAAGGGGAACAAAGGAGATTGAAGGGTGATTTAATCGAGGTGTACTAGATTATGACAGGCTTTGATAAATTAGAAAAGGAAAACTGTCCGTATTAACGAATAGTACAAGGACTAGAGACACAGATTGAAGGATTTGACAGGAAATGCAGGGGGAATCCGAACAAGAACTTGTTTTTTGTTTTACGCAGCGATTTGTAATGAGCTGGAACTCACTACCCACAATGGTGGTGGAGGTAGAGATGATCAATGATTTCCAGAAGAAACTGGATGGACAGTTGAAGGAAAGAAACTTGCAGGAACACAGGGATTGAGTGGGGGAATGGGCCTGACTGGATTACTCTGCAGAGAGCCAGCATGGTCTTAATCTGTACCATAAATGACTCCATGACTCCAGCACCAGTCACAGTGACAGCAGTGTGTACCATCTACAAGATCACCTGCAGCAACTCACCAAGCCTCCTTAGACAGCACCTTTCAAATCCTCGACCTCCACCACCTGGAAGGACAACGGCAGCAGATGCATGGGAACACCACCACCAGTACATTTCCCTCCAAGTCACACACCATCCTGACTTGGAAATATATCACCGTCCCTTCACTGTCGCTGTGGCAAAATCCTGGAACTTCCTTCCTAACAGCACTATGGGTGCGCCTACCCTACATGGACTGCAGTGGTCCAAGAAGGCAGCTCACTATCACCTTCTCAAGGGCAACTAACGATGGACAATAAATTCTGGCCTAGTCAGCGATACCCACATTCCATGAATGAATATAAAAAGCTACACCCACTGTGGTAGCACTGTATAGGAGCAGTCAGCAAGTCTCTGTGGAAGGCATCCAGGAAATACCCTCCCTGCCTCCTCCTCCTGAGGTGGCCTCCGGATTCCTGGTGCCAATGCCTGTGTCCTCATCAGGGTGATGATATGAAGGGTGCAGCAGAACACCATGAACTTGGGCACCGCTCCAGTATGTACTGGAGGGCACCCCTCCCCCCCCCCCCCACCGCCCCCCGCCCCCAGCGGTTCAGGCATTGGAAGCATTGCTTCATCAAACGAATGGTCTATTCCACCGTGTTCCTGGTGACTCCATTGCTCACGTTATACACATGTAAATCGCGAGAGGTTGGTTGGCGACGGGAGGTGGTTTGGGATGTAGAAACATGAGCTGCCTCTCGAAGGGGTTTTACTTTAGCTCCGAGGAGCCACCTTCTGGTTTTGCATGGAGAACTGAAGATGGTGGGAGCAGCTGACTGCTTCAGAATGAAGGTATCGGGGCTGCTGTCAAGATAGTGGACATTCACCAACATGATGTACTGGGCATGCTCACGCACCAACAAAGGCATACATCAAAGCTGAAGGAATGGTGCATTGATGCTACTTCCAGCTACAGACGTACACATGGTATATCCAGGCTGGAGCCCTGCTCAGAATGCGGCGCTGTACAGGCCATGCTGGAAGTGGACAGTCGCTCAGATTGCATCATTCTATGGATCCATGCTTCTGTGGCATTTGGCCCAGTAGCTCTGTCGAGATGAAAATCATGGTCAGGTGTAGATACAGAGGAAAATAATTCACTTTAAAAGGAAAATTGAAGAAAAAACGTGTTAATGGCAAAAGATATGAAGTAATGGGACTAATTGGAGGGGTGAGGCAATGGAGGGATTCAAACACAAGAACGAGATTATTAAAATTAAGGTGCTGTCAGACTGGAAGTCAATGTAGATCAGTGAACACAGGGGTGATGGGTGCTCTCGATTTGGTGTGAGTTAGGATACAGGCAGCAGAATTCTGAGTAGGGTCTGGTTTATGGTGGTCTATAACTGGGAGAGTGACCAGGATAGAATTGGAATAATCAACTGTGTTTTGACAAAAGCACCGATGAGGGATTATGCAGCAGATGGACTGAGGAGGAGCTGGGTGATATTACAGAGATGGTAATAGGCAGGGTTGGTGATGGAGATAATAGGACATAAACTCAGTGGATGTAAACTGTCTGGTTGAGCCTCAGACATTGCCCAGGACAGGCTAAGTGGATCTGGGATAGTGGACGGAATTTATAATGGAGACCAATGACACTGGTTTTGGTCTTCCTATAATTCAAATTGCAAGAACTGTATTTGAGTGAACCAACGTTTATAGATCTTATAGCTGGAAATACAGACAGCGACAGCAGCAAAGATGGGAGAGTAAATTACAAGACCTGCAATATAGTTAGCAATGGTTTAGAGAGCTAATAGCTGGAGATATTCACCAGGGATAACAGGAAAAAGTAGGACAGAGTAAATGACAAGAACAGTAATACAGTTAAACATGGTTGATAGAATTAAAGGCGAGGTAGAGAGACTTACCAGAGACACCAATAATAGCCAGGATGGGATAGTAAATGTATTGAATAACAGTCAGTGCCCAATATATCCGAGAGGCCAAAGATAGTCAATCATACATAGAAATAATGAAAAGATCCGAGAAAAAAACTCCTGTCCACTGTTCTACCATTCCAATCTAACGTTCACAGTATCCGACCCATTGTTGGAACATTCCAATCTATTGTTCTCAGATTCTGACCCATTGTTGGAACATTCCAATCCATTGTTCTCAGACTCTGAACCATTGTTTTAACATTCCAATATAACGTTCAGTATCTGACTCATTAAGGAAAATCCCAAGGCTTTTTATTCATATATAAAGAGCAAGAGGGTAACCAGGGAAAGGGTTGGCCCACTCGAGGACAGAGATGGGAATCTATGCGTGGAGCCAGAGGAAATGGGTGAGGTGCTAAATGAGTACTTTGCATCAGTATTCACCAAGGAGAAGGACTTGGTGGATGATAAGCCTAGGGAAGGGAGTGCAGATAGTCGCAGTCATCTCATTATCAAAAAGGAGGTGATGTTGGGTGTCTTGCAAAGCATTCAGGTAGATAAGTCCCCAGGGCCTGATGGGATCTACCCTAGAATACAGAGGGAGGCAAGGGAAGAAATTGCTGGGGCCTTGACAGAAATCTTTGCATCCTCATTGGCTACAGATGAGGTCCCAGAGGACTGGAGAATAGCCAATGTTGTTCCTTTGTTTAAGAAGGGTGGTAAGGATAATCCAGGAAATTATAGGCCAGTGAGCCTTACGTCAGTGGTAGGGAAACTATTAGAGAGGTTTTTCGGGACAGGATTTACTACAATTTGGAAACAAACGAACTTATTAGCGAGAGATAGCATGGTTTTGTGAAGGGGTGGTCGTGTCTAACTAATTTGATTGAGTTTTTTGAAGAAGTGACGAAGATGATTGATGAGGGAAGGGCGGTGGATGTTGTCTATATGGTCCCGCATGGCAAACTGGTGCAAAAGGTGAAGTCACACGGGATCAGAGGTGAGTTGGCAAGATGGATACAGAACTGGTTCAGTCACAGAAGACAGAGGGTAACAGTGGATGGGTGGTTTTCTGAATGGAGGGATGTGACTAGTGGTGTTCCACAGGGATCAGTTCTGGGACCTTTGATGGTTGTAGTATATATAAATGATTTGGAGGAAAATGTAGCTGGTCTGATTAGTAAGTTTGCGGACGACACAATTGTTGGTGGAGTTACGGATAATAGAACAAAGAGAACAAAGAACAAAGAAAATTACAGCACAGGAACAGGCCCTTCGGCGCTCCAAGCCTACGCCGATCCAAATCCTCTATCTAAACCTGTCGCCTATTTTCTAAGGGTCTGTATCTCTTTACTTCCTGCCCATTCATGTATCTGTCCAGATCCATCTTAAAAGATGCTATCGTGCCCGCGTCTACCAACTCCGCTAGCAATGCGTTCCCATGCACCCACCACCCTCTGCGTAAAGAACTTTCCACGCATATCCCCACTAAACTTTTCCCTTTCACTTTGAACTCGTCTCCCCTTGTAATTGAATCCCCCACTCTGGGAAAAAGCTTCTTGCTATCCACCCTGTCTATACCTCTCATGATTTTGCACACCTCAATCAGGTCCCCCCTCAACCTCCATCTTTCTAATGAAAATAATCCTAATCTAATCAACCTCTCTTCATAGCTAGCGCCCTCCATACCAAGCAACATCCTGGTGAACCTCCTCTGCACCCTCTCCAAAGCATCTACAACCTTTTGGTAATGTGGCGACCAGAACTGCACGCAGTGAGGCTCCAGGTCGTGTTGCAGGAGGTGACACAGCTCTGTGACTATCTCCTAATTGAATCAGAGTTACCTCACACACTGCTCCTGGGTAAGGTGTGCATAGGAAAAGTGCTCTTGGAAAACCCAGGGAGGGTAGGGCAGAGCCCCTTCCTCCTCTCACTTTACTTCACTTTCTCCGTCCATAATGATGAAGATTGTCAGAGGATACAGCAGGATATAGATCGGTTGGAGACTTGGGTGGAGAAATGGCAGATAGAGTTTAATCTGGACAAATGTGAGGTAATGCATTTTGGAAGGTCTAATGCAGGTAGGAGGTATACAGTAAATGGCAGAACCCTTAGGAGTATTGACAGGCAAAAAGATCTGAGCGCACAGTTCCACAGGTCACTGAAAGTGGCAACGCAGGTGGATAAGGTAGTCAAGAAGGCATACGGCATGCTTGCCTTCATCGTTCGGGGCATAGAGTATAAAAATTGGCAAGTCATGTTGCAGCTGTACAGAACCTTAGTTAGGCCACACTTTGAATATTGCGTGCAATCCTGGTCGCCACACTACTAGAAGGATGTGGAGGCTTTGGAGAGGGGACAGTGGAGGTTTTCCAGGATGTTGCCTGGTCTGGAGGGCATTAGCTATGAGGTGAGGTTGGAAAAACTTGGATTGTTTTCACTGGAACGACGGAGGTGGAGGTGCGACATGATAGAGGTTTACAAAGTTATGAGCGGCATGGACAGAGTGGATAGTCAGAGGCTTTTTCCCAGGGTGGAAGAGTCAGTTACTAGGCGACATAGGTTTAAGGTGCGAGGGGCAAAGTTAAGAGGGGATGTGCGAGGCACGTTTTTTACACAGAGGGTGGTGAGTGCCTGGAACTTGCTGCCAGGGGAGGTGGTGGAAGCAGATACGATAGCGACGTTTAAGAGACATCTTGACAAATATATGAATAGGAAGGGAATAGAGGGATATGGGCCCCGGAAGTGCAGAAGGTGTTAGTTTAGGCAGGCATCAAGATCGGCGCAGGCTTGGAAGGCCGAATTGTCTGTTCCTGTTCGTTGTAGGGTATTCCCAAGCGCAGAGGCACCTGCCATAAATATCATAATGTTTAAATATTATTTGAGTAACCAGTAACATATAATATTAGTGAACAGTGAGGAGGTTTCAAAGCACCATGGGGCTCAGTTAACCTGACCACATGCCACAGGAGCTGAGTAATCCAATCTCAAAGAAAAGGCTAATTAAAATGAAAAGCAGACACCTTTGTGGAATGCTGACAAAGTAGCTCGCCTGTAACGAGGTGAAAACATCATGTGTAATCCCCGATCTGTGTCTGGGCCGGTAATGAGGTGAAGATAAGGGGGTATGGAAAACATCATGAGTAATCCCCGATCTGTGTCTGGGCCGGTAATGAGGTGAAGATAAGGGGGTATGGAAAACATCATGAGTAATCCCCTATCTGTGTATGGGCCGTTCATGCAGCCCCTCTATGCCTAGTAACCGCTTCTATTGGCTCTAATAATCAATGTATATAATCGATAATCGTTGTGATTGGACCATGTCCGGCCGGGATGGGCTCAGTAACTGTTTGAATATGTATAAGTATGGATGATTTTCCTTTGTTCAGTGGAGAGGCATCTGGACAGCCCAGTAACCTGCTCCCCACTGGCATAACTAAACAAACTGTTTGACATTGGAGCAGACCTGAGTGTCGAGTGATTCTTCTAGATTCATTCCCACTAGCACTGTTCATTGTTCTTTGTTCTTTGTTCATTGTTGGAATATTCCAATCTATTGTTCACAGATTCTGACCCATTGTTGTAACATTCCAATCTATTGTTCAGATTATGATCCATTGTTGTGACATTCCAATCTATTGTTCTCAGATTCTGATCTATTGTTGTAACATTCCAATCTCTTGTTCAGATTATGATCCAGTGTTGTGACATTGCAATCTATTGTTCTCAGATTCTGACCCATTGTTGTAACATTCCAATCTCTTGTTCAGATTATGATCCATTGTTGTGACATTCCAATCTATTGTTCTCAGATTCTGACCCATTGTTGTAACATTCCAATCTATTGCTCTCAGATTCTGATCTATCGTCTCCCTTACTCTCGCTGGAGGTGCTGATCCCTGTTAGTGTCGGTGATGATACTGCCGCTGACACGATGGGATAACTCATTGAAAGGAACCCCTTAGTAACAGAAGAGGGAAACACTGCAGTGACACAATTAGGCACCATGGAGAATGACATTAATTGCAATCACTGAACAAACAGGTTCAATTAACCCCTTTCAATCCAATACCTTTTGTACCACAATAAAGTAGAACATTTAGCCGGTCTGGATGGGATGTATGAGAGTTGCTGAGGGAAGGGATGGTGGAAATAGCAGAGGCACTGGCCATAATCTTCCAATCCTCCTTGGATATAGGAGTGCTGACAGGGGACTAGAGGGTTGTATGTATGACACTGAGCCATATATGGAGATATTGGGTCAGATCACCAACAGCTTGGTGAAAGAGGTAGGTTTTACGGAGTGTCCTAAAGAAGGAAAATGAGTGGAGTGGTGCAGAGGCAGACTGGTGGAGCTCTTTCGGGAGATTATTCCAGAAGCTTGCTGCCTTGACAACTGAAGGTGCAGCTTTCAATGGTGGAGTAATTAAAATCAGGGACACACAAGAGGCCTGAATGAGAGCAGTGCAGATATCTTTAAGGTTTGTGGGGCTGGAGGATATTACACATATAGAATGTGGGCGATATCATGGAGGGAAAACAAGGTGGAGAATTTTAAAATAAATACATTGCTAATCAGGAGTCAATGTCGGTCAGTGATAGCTGAAAAGGAAATTAGGACACGGGTAGCAGAGTTCTGGAGGACCTCAAGTTTACAGAGAGTAGAATGTGGGAGATCAGCCAGGAGTGAGTTGGAATAATCACATCTAGAGGTGACGAAGGCATGAATGAGGTTTCAGCAGCAGATGGGCTCAGACAGGGGTGACGTCGGGCGATGTTACTGAGGTGGAAATAGGCGGATGTAATGATATCCTGAAAATGCCTTTGGGAGACCATTTTGTGGTCAAATATGACACCAAGGTTGCAAACAGACTGTCTGAATCTCAGACTGTTACCAGGGAGTGGGATGGGATCAATAGCAAGGGAACAGAGTTGGAGCGGGGAGTAAAACAATGGCCTCAGTCTTCCCAACATTTAATGGGAGGATATTTCTGCTCATCCAGTACTGGATGTCGGATAAGCAGTCTGATAATTTAACAACAGTGGAGGAGTGGAGAGAGGTGGTGTGACGTAAAGTTGATGGAGTTCTTTGATAAAACAATGTAGAGGGTTGATGAGGGTGGTGTGATTGAAGTTATAAATATGGACTTTCAAAAGGTGTTTGATCAAGTGACATTCAATAGACAGATTAGGAAAACTGAACCGTATGGATTAAAGGTACAGTGACAGTGTGGATATAACATTGACTAAGGAACAGCAAACAGAGAGATGTGGTGAAAGGTTGTTGTTCGGACTCGATGGGAGTATACAGTGGTGTTTCCCAGGGCTCGGTATTAGGACTACTGCTCTTTGTGCTCTTGGAAAACAAGGGGTGGGTAGGGCAGAGCCCCCTCCTTCTCCCTCCTCACAAAGATTCCCCTCTCTGCATTCTCTGCTCCATTTGTTGGTCATGTTACAGACACAGTGATACTGTAACTACAGTCACCATACCTCGTCCAATGTTGGGTCACAAAATCCTCCGTCCTCCCTGAATATCTGCAGCAGCTCACAACACAAACTCCAGAAAACCATCCACAGCACATCCACTAACTTTACAATAGCATACGTAAGTCACAAGCCACCTGTATGTTGGATGCCTGGGCCATTTAAATAACACTAGAGGGAGTTCCTCGCGCTGCTGAATGTATGTTCAGCTGAGAGTGACTAATAGAGGCGGTTAGTGGACATGCACAGACCAAGTTTCAAAGACGTACATCAAAGCTACTCGAATGGCTGATTGACACCATATTCAGACCCTCCTCACATACAGACACACACACGTTACACCCACGCTATCACCCCAGCCAGCCTGTGTGTCCTGTACAATGTGTTGGATGTGACCGGCAGTACAGCTCACACCATTTTATGGATCCAAACTTCCACATCACCAGTGGAGCTGGAGAGATAAAATGTGTGGTCAGGGAGAGAGACAGAGGAAAGAAACTCACTTTAAAAAGGGAATTAGAAAAAGACTGTAAGATGAACAAGTTTCAGGAATATTGGAAATGGACAGGGGATTGGGATAATCAGAGGGGTGAGGCCATGTAGTGATGTGATCACACGAGTGAGAATATTAAGATTGAGGTGTTACTGGATGCAGGAACATAGAACTCAGGAGTAGGCCATTCGGCCCATTGAGCCTGATCCACCATTCGATAAGAATATGGCTTATCTCCGATTTGTAACTTTATCCCCTTGTTCCAGTCTCCCCCACAAGAGGAAACATCCTCCAGTTTTCACTCCAACAAATCCACTCAGGATCTAATAGGTTTCAATAAGACAACTCTCATTCTTCTAAACTCCAACCTGTTCAAACCTGCTTCATAAAATAAGCCCTTCATTCAGAAAACGAGTCAAGTTCACTTTCGTTGACCTGCTTCTTATGCAATTATATCATTTTGATCAAATAAGGAGTCCAAAACTGTACACAATATTCCAGATGTGGTCTTACCAAGGCCCTGCACAGCTGCAGTAAAACTTCTCCACTTTGATACTCGATTCCCTTTTCAATAAACACTAACATTCCATTTTCCTTCCCAATCACTTGCTGTCCCTGTATACTAACTCTTTCTGATTCATGTACCAGGACACTCAGATCTCGCTGTACCACCGAGTTCTTCAATCTGTGTTTAAATAGTATACTGCTTTTCTATTCTTCCTACCAAATTAGACAAGTTCACATCTTACCACATTCTGCTCCATCTGCCAAAGTTTTCCGACCTCACTTAACCTAATTACATCCCTTTGTAAACTCTTTACCTCCTCTTGACAACGTACTTTTCTTCCCATTGTGCTGTCATCGGCAAATGTTGGCTCAGTGAGAGAGCGGTACTGAAGGACATCCATATTAGCAGAGAAATGATGCTGGGGAAATTGATCGGATTGAAGGCCGATAAATCCCAAGGGCATGATGGTATGCATCCAGGAGTACTTAAGGAAGTGGCCCGAGAAATAATAGATGCAATGGTGGTCATCGTCCAAGATTCTACTGACCCTGGAACCGTTCCCACAGATTGGAGGGTATCTAATGTAACGCCACTATTTAATAAGGGAGAATAGAGAAAGCAAGGAATTATAGACCAGTCAGCCTGACGTCGGTAGTGGGGAAAATTCTAGAGTCCATTTTCAAAGCTTTTACCGCAGAGCACTTGGAGAATGGGGTAGAGTCAATATGGCTTTGCAAAAGGGAAATCATGCTTGACAAATCTACTAGAATTCTTCGAGGATGTTACTAGTAGAGTTGATGAGGGACAGCCACTGGATGTGGTTCATTTGGACTTTCAGAAGGCTTTCGACAAAGTCCCACATAAGAGATTAACATGTAAAATTAAAGCGGATGGGAATGGGGGTAACGTATTGCAATGGATAGAAAATTGGTTGGCGGACAGGAAACAAAGCGTAGGGATAAATGGGTCTTTTTCTGAAAGGCAGGCAGTGAATCATGGGTTACCGCAGTGATCGATGCTAGGACTCCAGCTATTCACAATATATATTAATGATTGAGATGAGGGAACTAAATGCAATATCTTCAAATTTACAGATGTCACAAAACTGGGTGGGAGGGTGAGTTGTGAGAAGGATGCAGAGAGGCATCAGGGTGATTTGGACAAGTTGAGTGAGTGGGCTAATGCATGGCAGATGCAGTATAATGTGGATAAATGTGAGGTTATCCACTTTGGTTGCAAAAAAAGGAAGGCAGATTATTATCTGAACGGCTATAAAGTGAGAGAGGGGAATATCCAAGGAGAGCTGGGTGTTCTCGTACACCAGTCGATGAAGGTAAGCATGCAGGTGCAACAGGCGGTAAAAAAGGCAAATGGTATGTTGACCTTCGTAGCGAGAAGATTCGAGTACAGGAGCAGGGATGTCTTGCTGCAATTATACAGGTACTTGGTGAGGGCACACCTGGAATATTGTGTGCAGTTTTGATCTACTTATCTGAGGAAGGATTTTCTTACTATAGAGAGAGTGCAGTGAAAGTTTAACAGTCTGATTCCTGGGATGGCAGGATTGATGTGTGAGGAGAGTTTGAGTTCATTAGGATTATAATCGCTGGAGTTCAGAAGAGTGAGGGGGGATCTCATGGAAACCTATAACATTCTAACAGGACTTGACAGGGTAGATGCAGGAAGGATATTTCCGATGGTGGGGGAGTCCAGAACCAGGGGTCATAGTCTAAGGATACGGAGTAAACCATTCAGGACTGAGATGAGGAGAAATGTCATCACCCAGAGAATGGTGAGCCTGTGGAATTCGCTAACACAGAAAGCAGTTGAGGCCAAAACATTGTATGTTTTCAAGAAGGAGTTAGATACAGATCTTCGGTCTAAAGGGATCAAAGGGTATGGGGCGAAAGCTGGAACAGGTTACTGAGTTGGATGATCATCCATGATTATAATGAATGGCAGAGCAGGCTTGAAGAGCCGAATGGCCTATTCCTGCTCCTATTTTCTATGTTTCTACGGAAGAAGAAAATTCCTTCCCACATCGAGTCTGTCAAATGCCATCAGGATCTTTTATGTGTCAATCAAGTTGCCTCTTATTCTTCTAAACTCCAGCAGATACAAGCCTAGCCTGTCCAACCGTTCCTCATACGACAACCCGCCCATTCCACGTATTAGTCTGGTTACCCTTGCCTGAACTGTCCTGAGCGGACACTGAATCTCTATTGTCTTAACTTTTAACCTAGTTTCCCAGTTCACTTTTGCTAGCTATACCTTCATATCCTTATAATTACCTTTATTTAGGTTTAACAAACTAGACTTAGGCCCACAGTTTTCCCTTCAATCTGAACATTGAAATGCTGTCATTGTTGCCTCGAGGCTGCTTTACCAGGAGGTTCTTGATCAATCCTGTCTCATTGCACATTACCAGTTCTAGAATAGCCTGCACTCTGGTTGACTCTAGAACGCGCTGCCGTAAGGAACTGTCCTGGATACAGTCAATGTGCTAGTTTTCCAGGCCATCTTTGCCAATCTTTTGTCCAATCTACATGTAGGTTAAACTCACCCACAGTTGTTGTGGTACCTTCCTTGCACACCCCATTTATTTCATCCACATTCTCCATCCGACAAAAACCAATGTATGTCACTGAGCACATGGATGTTGTGTGAATGTGATTTAGTGTGAGTGAGGATATGGAGAACAGAGTTTTGGGTAGACTGTGGCTTATGGCGGTTTGCAATAGGGAAGGTAACCGGAGGAGCATTGGAATAGTAGATTTGGCAAGGGCACAGACAAGAGGTTATGCAGCAAATGGGCTCACACGGAGAACGATATTTAAGAGGTAGTTGTTGTTAAGAACAGTAAAACAATTAATCATGGTTTATAGAATTAATAGCTGGATACAGGGACTTACCAGGGACACCAACAATAGCGAGGATGGGATAATAAATGGGTTGAATTATTATCAATGCAAAACGAATCCGATCCTCCAATCCTCTGTTGTTTGTCATTTATACTAATTACTTGGATGTGATTGTCAGGGGTCATGATTAGTAAGTTTGCAGGTGACACCAAAATTGGTGGGAGTGGACAGTGAAGAATGTTATCTAAGGTTACAACAGGATGTAGATAAAGTGGGAAAGTGGGCAAGGGATTGGCAAATGGAATTTAACATGGACAAGTGCGAAGTGATGCATTTTGGGACGTTAAACCAGGGCAGGACATAAACAGTGAATGGCAGGCCGTGGGGAGTGTTGTTGAGAAGAGAGACCTTGGGGTGCAAGCACATAGTTCCCTGAAAGTGGGAACAGAGTTAGACAGGGTGGTGAAGAAGCTTTAAGGCATGCTTGCCTTCATCGGCCGAGGCATTGAGTACAAGAGTTGGGTCGTCATGTTACAGTTGTACATAACGTTGGTTAGACCACATTTGGAGTACTGTGTGCGGTTCTGGTCACCGCACTACAGGAAAGATGTGATTAAGCTAGAGAGAGTGAAGAAAAGATTCACAAGGCTGTTGCCTGGTTTGGAGGGCTTCAGTTATAAAGAGAGATTGGATTGGGTCGATTTGTTTTTCCTGGAGCAAAGGATGCTGAGAGGGGACAGGAATGAGGTATATAAAACTATGACAAGCATAGATAGGGTATCTAGCCAGAGTCTTTTTCCCATGGTACGGGTAACTAAAACTAGAGGGTATAGATTTAAGGTGAGAGGGGGAGATTTGAATGTAATCAAAAGGGTAAATTTTCCATCCAAACAATAGTGGGTATCTGGAATGAGCTGCCTGAGGAGGTGGTGAAGGCAGGAACAGTAGCAACATTTAAGAGGCATCTGGACAGGTATTTGAATGAGCAAGACATAGAGTGATATGGAGTTAATGCAGGCAGGTGGGATTAGTGTAGATAGGCATTACGGTTGGCATGGATGCAGTGGGCCAAAGGGCCTGTTTCTGTGCTGTACGACTCTATGACTCTATAATAGGCCCAGCCACCATGCCCCTGTCACCATTGATGACAGACCACGCCCCGCTCTGTCACCGTAGGAGCAGGCCCCGCCACCACTCCCCCTTCACCATGAAGAAAAGACCCCGCCCCCACTTCCCTGTCACCATAGTGGTAGGCCCCACCTCCTGCTGCTGGAAATAGTCAGTGACTAACTTCCTCTCATCATTGAAAGAACGTAACAATTGGAGTAAAGCGATATTTCAGCACATTCTTCAACTGCTCTCTGAACTGAGTCTGGGTCACGACATAAATCACAGTGTTTGCGCAGCAACTCAGGAGCTGCAGCATAAAGCCTGCTTCTCGCAGAAACTCGGGTAGACGTACAGATAGTGAAACCACAAACCGAATTCGGTTCCATATTGAATAGAACAATAGCACTGCCCATAACTAGATGAAATTGACCGAGACAGCTCACAGTAACATGATGGATTTCCTTCGGCTCTACATCTCTGGGTCTCTGCAACGCTCCCCACTGCTGTGAGCTCGGAGTCTCCTGCGTCCTCTGTTGCTTACTAAAATGTTTCTGATGGTGAAAGCGTTGAGCAGCAGAATCACCACAAATGGGACTACTGGGGTTACAGTGTTATGGAGGAACTCGAATGTTATCCAGAGACGAGAGTGCCAAAGATCCACTGTTACATCACAGAACCAGGGGAGGCTCATCAGCCAATACCATCCCGTGAACATAAAATACCAGGGGATGTTCTTTAAACAGCTCAGCACAGTCACTGTTCCCAGAACCACATACACCGTTTTCTCAGTACAATATTTACATTTCAGCTTCTGGCAACAAATTACCACCAATCGATCAAAGGTGAAAGTGACTGTGAACCTACAGAACAGCCTGCAGCCGTGTAAAGCAGGACAGCATGCATATTGCACACAGGGATGTAATACAGGAACTGAAACTGTTGCAAATAAACAATGGGATTGTGTCCTAGTATCAGGTATAGGATAATAACCAATAGATCCGCCACTGCCATGGCCACAAGGTAGTGAGTGACACATTTTGAGAGACTGCACTTCCCCCGAGACTGGATCCCAACAGTCAGCAGGTTAACTGTGAGGAAGGGAAATAAACAGAGAAAATATACATCAGACTGGGAATAAAGTTACCAGTTTGATTGAGGACTTATTGAGATTTATAAATGTCTTCCTGTATCCAGTGATGTATTTTTAAATGATTGGACCTGAAAGAACAAATGAGAAGGTCTGTGATATGATGGAAGGCAGGAGAGATTAAATGAGAAAAGGATGGTACTGAAATTGTTGAACTCAATGCTGATTATAATCCTTCCCCTCTCTCCTTTCCCTGCCTGCTTTAAAAACTGTGCCATCTCTAAACATTCCCAGTTCCGACAAAGAATCAGTGACCTGAAACATTCGGCTGGATTTTAAGTGTCCACCCGCGTGGGACACACATCAATGAATAGCTACGATCATAAGTGTGGCAGCTCATTTAAATAGCTGGGGCAGATGTCTGTCCCTTCCAAAGGTAGCAGCTGCTTGTGTGTCGGTACTGCTGCCCTTTTTAAAGGGCAGCCAGCCCTGCTGGCAAATATGTTTGTTTAAAGACTGAACAACCAAAATTGGAGATCTGACGCCCTTTTCCCAACCCAATAAAAGTTACATTAACTATTTGCCAGCTCCTCCCCAAAAGCCACTTACACTTAACAACTGACATTTCCCCACAAACTTCACAAAATTCAAAGTACAACTTTTCCCACCATCCCCTACAGCAATTATGTTTCTGTGACCCGGCTCCCTTCCTTCCACAAGAAAATGTCCCCACCAGTGTCACTATACCTTTCCCTGGATGGGGATCTGAAGGATCATGAGTGCTAGCAGCCGTTCTGAAGATCGCGCTGGATGTCCTCAAGATCTTGGGCAAGTATATTTCAATGTATTAATTCTTATTCATTTAAATATTTAATTTGTAGTCCCGTTGCCCAGCGGCGGGGGTTGGGGGGCACCAGGGTGCCTTCGGAGGTTTCATTCGGAGCCAAATTGATGCCCCGCCCGATACAGATCCCGATGTCGGTGCCCTGTAGAAATCCAGCCCAATAAGTTGAACTTAGTTGAACCAGCGGTGGTCCAGATGGCGGTCTGAAATGGCGAGGGGAACCCCACCTCCGCAATTCAAAGTTCCCACCCGGCGCAATTCAGTGGTGCTCAGGCAATTAACTGCCCATCGCCATGGTCCGCATCCCTTTAAGGATGGGGATCCCGCCAACAAAATCTGCTGAACAATCAGTTGTATCAGTAATGCCACCGTGAGCAGTAAATTTGCCAGTACGACACTAGGTCTGGGAGCAGGACCACCTCTGGAGCCCAGGACACTAGGTAGGTGTGACAAGGTCTGTGGGGCCAGTTCGTGAGTGAGGGCCATTGCAAATAATACACCAGGCCTGGGAGCAACACCATCGCTGCAGCCCCCACCACCAGGTACATGCAGCAAGTACACTGGGACCAGTCAGACACTGGGATCCACAACCAGTAATACACTAGGCCTGGTAGGAGGCCGCAGAAATTTAGAAGAGTAAGAGGCGAATTGATTGAAACATATAAGATTCTGGAGGGTGCTGACAGAGTGCATGTAGAAAGGATGATTCCCCGTGTGGGTGAAAATCGAACTCGGGGTCACTGTTTAAAAAAAGGGGTCGCCCATTTAAGACAGAGATGGGGAGAATTTTCTCTGTTAGATGGTCGTGAATATTTGGAATTCTCTTGCTCAAAAGGCTGTGGACACAGAGTCTTTGAATTATTTTAAGGCAGAGGTAGATATATTCTTGATAATCAAGGGGGTGGAAGGTTATCAGGAGTAGGTGGAAATGTGGAGTGATCAGTTCAGCTATGAACTAATTGAATGGCAGAGCAGGCTCGAGGGGTCAAGTGGATCTTACCTTCTGGGAGCAGAGCGGAGCGGACCTGTGGGGAGAACATCAAGAGCGGAGCCTATAAATTGAACATGGGGATCGAGGTCCAGACTCATACCTTCTGGGGGCGGGCTTGTGGGGAGAACACCGAGCTTGGAGCCGATAGATCGAACCCAAGGATCGAGGCCCAGTCTCTTACTTTCTGGGAGAGCAGTCCAAGCACACAGGAGTTTGAAACAAAATGCAAAAGGGACCTCACAGGAAAACTGCAAGCTGATTCGTTGGTGAATAACTGCTGTTAGGGAATCGCTCTGAATAGTTGGCTTGGTAACTAAGGAAAGAAAGGTCTACAGCTTATTTTCATATGTAGTAATCATTGTTTTTAGGGAGTTCTGTAGTAACGAGGACCAGGGAAGAAGTGCCCGAGAGTAATTGATATTATTAGATATTAAGCATCTTCCAAAAAGTTTAATTTAAAAGGTTAAGTCATGGCAGGAGAGCTCAAAGCCGTGGTGTGCTCCTCGTTCTCCATGTGGAAAGCCGGGGACAATTCCAGTGCCCGGGACAAGCATGTGTGCTGGAAGTGTCTCCAGCTGCAACTCCTGGAAGCCCAGGTTTCGGAGCTGGAGCAGCAGCTGGGGACACTGTGGAGCATCCGTGAGACGGAGAGTATCGTGGATAGCACGTGTAGAGAGGTGGTCACACCGCAGGCTCAGATCCCACAGGCAGGAAGGGAATGGGTGACCACCAGGCAGAGCAAGAGGACTAGGCAGGCAATTCAGGAATCTCCTGTGGCTATTCCACTGCAAAACAGATATTCTGCTTTGGATATTGTTGGGGGGAATGGCCTCTTAGGGGAAAGCAGCAACAGCCCAATTCGTTGCACCATGGTTGGTTCTGCTGCACAGGGGAGGAGTTAAAAGTGTGGGAATGCAATAATTATAGGGGATGCAATTGTGACGGCAATAGATAGGCGTTTCTGCGGCACAAACGAGACTCCTGGATGATTTGTTGCCTCCCTGGTGCTGGGGTTAATGATGTCTCAGAGCGTTTATCGGACAGTCTGAAGGGGGAGGGAGAACAGCCAGTGGTCGTGGTACACATAGGTGCAAACGACGTAGGTAAAAAAGGGGATGAGGTCCTAAAAGCAGAATATGGGGAGTCAGGAAGTAAGTTGAAAAATAGGACCTCAAAGGTCGTGAGCGCAGGATTAATACAAGTGCCACGTGCTGGTGAGAGTAGAAATTTCAGGCTATATCAGATGAATGCGTGCCTGAAGAGATGTTGTGAGGGGGCGGATTGTAGATTCCTGGGACATTGGGAACGGTTCTGGAGGAGGTGGGACCATTGCAAACTGGACAGATTACAACTCGGCAGGACCGGGAATAATGTCCTGGGTGGGGTTGGGGGATGTGGGGGTGGTGGGTGGGAGTATTTGCTAGTGTGGTTGGGGACAGTTTGAACTAAAATATCAGGGGATGCGAACCTTTGCAAGGAATCACAGAATCAATGAATAATGCAGTGCAGAAGATGCCCTTCGGCCCATCGAGTCTGCACCGATGCATGAAAGACACTTGACCTGTCTACCTAATCCCATTTGCCAGCACTTGGCCCATTGCCTTGAATGTTATGACTGCCAAGTGCTCATCCAGGTACTTTTTAAAAGATGTGAGGCAACCTGCATCCTCCACCCTCCCAGGCAGGGCATTCCAGACCGTCGCCATCCTCTGGGTAAAAAGGTACTTCCTCAAATCCCTGTTAAACCTTCCCCCCACCCCTCAACGTAAACCTGTGACCCTTCGTAACTCACCCTTCAACTAAGGGGAACAGCTGCTCCCTATCGACACTGTCCATGCCCCTCATAATCTTGTACATCTCGATCAGGTCACCTCTCACTCTTCTCTGCTCCAGCGAAAACAACCCAAGCCTATCCAACCTCTCTTCATAGCTTAAATGTTCCATCCCAGGCATCAACCTGATGAATCGCCTCTGCACCCCCTCCAATGCAATCACATCCTTCCTATAATGTGGCGACCAGAATTGCACACAGTACTCCAGCTGTGGCCTTACCAAAGTTCTGTACAACTTCAACATGAACTCCCTGCTTTTGTAATCTATGCCTCGATTGATAAAGACAAGTGTCCATATGCCTTTTTCACCACCCTATTAACATGCCCTTCTGCCTTCAGAGATCTATGGACTAACATGCAAAGGTGCCTTTGTTCCTCAGAACGTCCCAGTGTCAGGCCATTCACTGAATACTTCCGTTTCAAATTACTCCTTCCAAAATGTATCACTTCACAATTTTCAGCGTTAAATTCCATCTGCCACTTTACTGCCTATTTGACCATCCCGACTGTATCTTCCAGTAACCAAAGCCAATCCACCTCACTGTTAACCACTCGGCCAATCTTTGTGTCATCTGCGAACTTGCTGATCCATCCCCGCACATAGTCATCAAAGTCGTTTATATAAATGACAAACAATAGGGGACCCAGCACAGATCCCTGTGGTTCGCCACTGGACACTGTCCTCCAGTCACTAAAACAGCCATCTGTCATCGCTCTCTGTCTCTTACAGCTAAGCTAATTTTGAATCCACCTGATCAAATTACCCTGTATCCCATTTGCTTTCTTGATAAGTCTCCCATGTGGGACCTTGTCAAATGCTTTTCTGAAATCCATGTAAACTACATCAACTGCTCTCCCCTCATCTACCTGGTCACATGCTCACAAAATTCAATCAAATCTGTTAGGCATGATCTCCCTCTGACAAAGCCATGCTGACTATTCCTAATCAAATTCTGCCTCTCGAAGTGGAGATGGATTCTCCCCTTCAGAATTTTCTCCAATAGTTTCCCTGCCACTGACGTGAGACTCACTGGTCTGTAGTTCCCTGGCTTATCTCCATACCTTTCTTAAAAATTGGGACCACATTAGCTGTTCTCCAGTCCTCTGGCACCTCCCACGTGGCCAGAGAGGAATTTAAAAATTAAGGTCTGTGCCCCTGCAATCTCCACCCTCGCCTCCCACAACATCCAGAAACACAAACCGTCCAGACCTGGAGATTGATCCACATTTAAGCCTTCCAACACCTCCTGCACCTTGTCACTCCCTGTGGCAATTTGCTCAAGAACCTCACAGTCTCTCTCTCTAAGTTCAATATCTACATCATAATTTTCCTGGATGAAGACCGATGTGAAGTATTCGTTCAACACCCTACCAATGTCCTCTGGCTCCACCCACAGATTTCCTCCTTGGCCCTAATGCGTCCTACTCTTTCCAAGGTTATCCTCTTCCCATTGATATACCTAGAGAATATCTTGGGATTTTCCCTACTTTTACCAGCCAAAGTTTTCTCGTATCACCTCTTTGCTCTCCTAATTGCTTTCTTAAGCTTCATCCTCCACTTTCTGTACTCCACGAATGCTTCCGTTGATTTGCTCTCCTTGTATTTGCTACAAGCCTCTCTTTTCCTTCTCGTCGTACCCTGAATGTTTCTGGTCATCCATGGTTCTCTGGGCTTGTTGCTCGTACCTATTACCCTAGAGGGATCATGTTGGGCCTGTACTCTCCACATTTCCTTTTTGAATGCCCCCCACTGCTCTTCTGTAGTTTTTCCGACAAGTAACTCTGTCCAGTCTACCTTGGCCAGATTCTGCCTTATTTTACTAAAATTCGCTTTCCCCAATCTAAAACCTTTTTTTGCAACTTGTCTATTTCTTTCTCCATAACAGGATTAAATTGTACCATGCTGTGGTCGCTATCACCAGAATGCTCCCCCACCAACACATCAACCACCTGTCCGGCTTCATTCCCCAGAATCATGTCCAGCACTACACCCTCCCTTGTTGGATCCTCTACATATTGAGCTAAAACGTTTTCCTGTATACATTGTAAGAACTCCACTCCGTCTAAGCCCTGAACACGATGACTATCCTAATTAATGTTGGGAAAGTTTAAATCACCTAATATAATTACCCTATTACATTTTCCCACACGTCTGCAAATTGCGCACGTATTTGCTCCTCAATTTCCCGCTCACTATCTGGGGTCTAAAATAAACACCTAGCAATGTGGTTGTCCCTTTTTTATTCCTAAATTCTACCCATAAATCTTCACTTGATGTCTCCTCCAAGATATCATCTCTGCTTACTGCAGTAACTGATTCCTTAACTAATATTGCAATGCCCCCTCCTCTTTTACCCCGTCCTGAGTCTCGCCTGAAGATTCTATATCCCGGGATATTGAGTCCCCAATCCTGCCCCTCCCTCAACCATGTTTCCGTGATGACTATGATTTCACAATTCCAAGTGGCAATCCTTGCCCTTAACTCATCCGTTTTACTTGTAATGATCCTGGCATTAAAGTAGAGGCCATCCATCCTGGTCTTACTCCCTTGAAACTTACTTCTGCTGTATTCCCTCTGACTTGTTTTCTTTCCTGTGTTTAGCTGCGTCCCTATTCTGCGAGGAGTCTGCGTCCCCTCCACCTACCAAATTTGTTTAAACTCCTCCCAACAGCACTAGCAAACCCACCAGCAAGGGTGTTAGTCCCGCTCTGGTTCAGATGTAGACTGACCCGCTTGGACAGGTCCCACCTTCCCCAGAAACGGTACCAGTGGTCCAGGAATCTAAAAGCCTCCTTCCTGCACCGACTCTTAAGCCACGCATTCATCTGTGCTATTCTCCTATTTCTATACTCGCTAGCACGTGGCACTTGGAGTAATCCAGAGATAACAACCCGCGAGGTCCTGCTTTTTAGTCCACTGCCCAACTCCCTGAATTCTTGATGCAAGCCCTCATCCCTCTTTCTACATATGTCATTGGTACTAACATGTACCACGATCTCTGCCTTATCAACCTCCCTTCAGGATTCCCTGCAGCCGTTTAGTGACATCGCGGACCCTGGCACCAGGGAGGCAGCACACCATCCTGGAGTCACGTTGACGACCACAGTAGCGCCTATCTGTTCCCGTGCCTATAGAATCCCCTATTACTATTGCTCTTCCTCTCTGTCCCTCTTCCTGTGCAGACAGGCTGCTTGCCGTGCCAGAAGTTTGGCTCTGTCAGCACTCCCTGGAGGAACCAGCCTAATCAGTCTCCAAAATGGAATACCGATTTGCAAGCGGGACCCCAGGGGACTCCTGAACTGCCTGCCTGTTTCTCTTGGACGGCCTGGTGGTCACCCATTCCCTTCCTTCCTGAAGTCCCTTCAGCTGAGGTGTGACCACCTATCTAGACGTGCTATCCACAATGAACTCAGACTCGTGGATGCTCCACAGTGTTTCCAACCGCCGTTCCAGCTCTGAAACCCGAGCTTCCAGGAGCTGCAGCTGGACACACTTCCTGCTCACATGCTGGTCCCGGGGACTGGAAATGTTCCCAGATTGCCACATGCAGCAAGAGAACCAAACCACGGCTTTACGCTCTCCTGCCATGACTAGACCCTTTAAATTTAAAACTTTAGTTGAGTATTATCATTAAAAACTCAGCTAGGTCTTGCTAAAACAATGACTTACAATTCAATTCAGTTTGAAATGTACCCACCAGGACTTACTCACCAGTCAGCTATGCTCTGTGGGAACTTTCGGCTCCCCTCATTCTCTTTGAGGACAGGTAGGAAATGAAAGGAGCTCCTCGCTGCTTTTCACCAAACTTCCTCAGTCACAAACCTCCCACTTTAGCACTCTATTGCAACCCAAGTCAGCACTCCAGTGCAAACAAATTCAGCACTGTAAGATGGCCCACTTTTATACTGTCTGACTCTTGCCCCTGAAAACTGGTTTAAGCCAATTCTCGAATTGACAAGGTGCAGCTGCAAGCAGAGCCTGAGTGAACTCTGTTTAAAGCTGGTCTAAAACTCAGCTTCTTCAACCCAAACAGCAACTGTTAAGTTAATTTGCTACTTAATAGACAGACTAGATTTTAGATACAACTAACCCTTAATTACCCTCAGTCTCAAAACTCACACTTACGCACTTTAATGCAACCCAAGTCAGCACTCCAGTTCAAACAAAGGCAACATCCTTGTGAATCTTTTCTGCACACTCTCTAGCTTAATCACATCTTTCCTGTAGTGCGGCGACCAGAACTGCACACAGTACTCCAAATGCAGCCTAACCAAAGTTATGTACAACTGTAACATGACGCACCAACTCTTGTACTCAATGCCTCGGCAGACGAAGGAAAGCCTGCCATATGCCTTCTTCACCACCCTGTCTACCTGTGTTGCCACTTTCAGGGAACTATATGCTTGCACCCCAAGGTCTATCTGCTCAATAACACTCCCCATTCATTCGATATGTCCTTCCCTGGTTTAACTTCCCAAAACATCACTTCACAATTGTCTGCGTTACATTCCATTTGCCACTCCTTGCCCACTTTCCCAGTTGATCTATATCCTGTTGTAACCTTAGTCAACCTTCTTCACTGTCCACTATACCACCAATTTTGGTGTCATCTGCAAATTTACTAATCATGCCCCTGACATTCACGTCCTGGTCATTAATACATATCACAAACAACAGAGGGCCCAGCTCTGATCCCTGCGGCGCACCACTGGTCACTGGCCTCCAATCTGAAAAACAACCCTCCAGTACCACCTTCTGCCTCCTATCACCAAGCCAATTTTGTATCCAATTTGCTAGCTCACCCTGGATCCCATGTGTTCCAACATTCTGGACCAGCCTACCATGTGGGACCTTGTCAAAGGCCTTGCTAAAGTCCACGTAGACAACGTCCATCGCCCTGCCCTCGTCATTCCTCTTGGTCACCTCCTCTTGCTGTTTAACATGGATGAGTACTGAATCATCAGCTGAGAGAGGGCAGTAGGTGGTAATCAGCCGGAGGTTTCCTTGTCCATGAGACTTCATGGGATCTGGAGTCGATGTTGAAGAATCCCAGGGCAACTCCCTCCCGACAATATACCATTGTGGCGCCACCTCTACAGAGGTGGTGGTGTCTGCGCACTGCATGTAAGGTATGATTTCACGAGTATGACTAGGTTCGGCTGTATCGAGACTGGCTTGTGGGACAGCTCTCGCAACTTTGGCACGTGCTCCCAGATGTTAGTAAGGATGGCTTTGCAGGGTCAACAGGGCTAGGCTTGTCCTTGTCGTTTCCAGTGCTTCTGTCAATGCCAGGTGGCCCGTCCTGTTTAATTGCTTTTTTATTGACGACCTAGCCGTTACATACAACAGAGCGACTTGCTAGGCCATCGCAGAGGACATGTGAGAAGCAATCACATTGCTGTGGGTCTGGACATCAGATTTCCTTACCTAAAGGGCATTAGTGAAACAGATGGGTTTCATCGCTATCATTAGACTCGTTTTTAATTCCAGATTTGTTAATGGAATTCAAATTCCACCTTCTCCTGTGGTGGGATTCGAACCCATGTCCTGGGGTTTTTGGGTTTCTAGTCCAGTGACAATACTACTACGCCAGGGCCTCCCCACTGTGGTCAAAGGCATTTACACGCTCTCACAGCAGTCCAGCAATCTGTGATCCAGTAGTTTACTAGTATTGCTGAGGTGTCGCCCCGTGAAAGTGATTCCATGGAGCACGAACCTGTTGTTCTCTCTCAGGATGACAGCATTTATTTTCTCTTTACTGTCACTCCACACGTGTCCTTGCTGTTAACATTTGCCAGCCCAGCCTGCTGCTGCCCATGCCGAGGTGTTGAAGACCGAATCTGAGCCCTCAAGGTCCTCAAGCTGCTCGAGGCCGTCCTGCAAGGCCATCTGCAGTCTCCTCCAGTGAAAGTCAGCAGCCTTCCACCAGCCATGGAGCAGTCACAGGGGAAACACTGTGTAGGAGCATGAGGCACGTCGAGGTAAACCAAAAGACAGGCATTGAGGGAATACACAAGAGTGAATTGTTCAGCTTTGCTTGTACAATTGAATGTCGTCTTGGATAAAGATGTTAATGAAAAGGTTTATGTTGGTGATTTTTATTGCAGGCTGATGACCAAAGAGACGCTGTGATGGGGTGTCTCAGATGGGTGTAATTGTGGTGAATGGGGGATCTATTGTAAGAAAGGGATATTGTACTATGGGAAACAGAATCTTCGAAGACAGTCTCCACCAGCCTGTCCCCGTCGAAGGCATCCAGAAAATATCCTCCCTGCTTCCGCCTCCTCCTGCTGAGCTGGCCTACAGATTACTGCTGGCAAAGCCTGTGTCCACATGATGCTGATGATATGAAGAGTGCAGCAGAACACCATGAATTTGGACACCTGCTCCCGTGTGTACTGGAGGGCGCCCGTCGAGCGGTTCAAGCATCACACCGATTGTCAGTTCCACTATATTCCTGTTGGCTCCATTGCTCACCTCTCCATGGGATTTTTTTCAACCTGGTGCGAGGCTCCAGGTCGTGTTATAAGAGGTGACACAGCTCTGTGACCACCTGCTTCTTGAACCAGAGTCGCCTCACGCACCGACCCTGGGGTAGGTTATGGAGGGAAAGTGCTCTTGCAAAACCCGGGGCTAGGTAGGACAGATACCTCTCCTCCTCCCTCTTTATAGAGCCTTCCCTCAATGGAGCCTCTGCTCCATTTGTTGGTCGTGTTACAGACCCAGAGACACTCTAACTACAGTCACCATACCTCGTCCAGAGTTGGGTCTCCAGATCCTCTGACCTCCCGGAATGTCTGCAGTAGCTCACAACACAACCTCCAGAAAGTCATCCACATCACAGGGTATGATGATAAGGAAAAGAGATGTTTTTAGCAAATACAAGGAGAGCAAATCAATGGAAGCATTAGTGGAGTACAGAAAGTGGAGGATGAAGTTTAAGAAAGCAATTAGGAGAGCAAAGAGGGGGCATGAGAAAGCTCTGACTGGCAAAAGTAGGGAAAATAACAAGATATTCTATAAGTATATCAATGGGAAGAGGATAATCAAGGAAAGAGTAGGACCCATAAGGGACCAAGGGGGAAATGTGTGGGTGGAGCTAGAGGACATTGGTAGGGTGTTGAATGAATACATCACATCTGTCTTCACCTAAGAGAATGAGGATGTAGATATGGAACTTTGAGTGTGAGACTGTGAGGTTCTTGAGCAAATTTTCACAGGGAGTGACATGGTATTGGAGGTGTTGGCAGGTTAGAAGCGGACGATTTGCGTCCCAGGATGCTGTGGGACTCGAGGGTGGAGATTGCCGGGGCTCTGACAATACTTTTTAACTCCTCTCCGGCCACAGGGGATGTGCAGAGGACTGGGGAACAGCTAACCTGGTCCCACTATATAAGAAAGTTTGTAGAGATAAGCCTGGGATCTACAGACCAGTGAGCCTCACGTCAGTAGTAGGGAAACTATTGGAGAAAGTTCTGAAGGAGAGAATCTATCTCCACTTGGAGAGGCAAAATTTGATCAGGAATAGTCAGCATTGCTTTGTCAGAGGGAGGTCATGCCTAACAAATTTGATTGAATTTTTTGAGTATGTGACTAGGTGTGTAGATGAGGGTAGTGCAGTTGATGTAGTTTATATGGATTTCAGCAAAGCCTTTGCGAGGTCCCACATGGGAGACATATCAAGAAAGCAAACGCACATGGGCTACAAGGTAACTTGATAAGGTGGATTCAAAATTGGCTTAGCTGTGGGAGACAGAGTGTGTTGACAGATGGCTGTTTTAGTGACTGGTAGCCAGTGTCCAGTGGCGTACCACAGGGATCTGTGCTGTGTCCCCTATTGTTTGTCATTTATATAAACTACTTTGATGACTATGTGGGGGGTAGGATCAGTAAGTTCGCAGATGACACAAAGATTGGCTTAGTGGTTAACAGTGAGGTGGAGTTTCTTAGGTTACAGGAAGAGATAGATGGAATGGTCAAATGGGCAGAAAAGTGGCACATGGAATTTAACGCTGAAAAGTGTGAGGTGATACAATTTGGAAGGAGTGATGTGATACGGAAGTATTGAATGAATGGCCTGACACTTGGAAGTTCTGAGGAACAAAGGGACCTTGGCGTGTTTGTCCACAGATCTCTGAAGGCAGAAGGGCAGGTTAATAGGGTGGTGAAAAAGGCTTATGGGACAATTGCCTTTATCAATCGAGGCATAGATTACAAAAACAGGGAGGTCATGTTGGAGATGTACAGAACTTTGGTATGGCCACAGCTGGAGTACTGAGTGCAATTCTGGTCGCCACATTATTGGAAGGATGTGATTGCATTGGAAGGGGTGCAGAGGCGATTCACCAGGTTGTTGCCTGGGATGGAACATTTAAGCTATGAAGGGAGGTTGGATAGGATTGGGTTGCTATCGCTGGAGCAGAGAACACTGAGTGGTGACCTGATGGAGGTGTACAAGATTATGAGTGGCATGGGCAGGGTGGATAGGGAGCAGCTGTTCCCCTTAGTTGACGGGTTAGTTACGAGGGCTCACAGGTTTAAGGAGAGGGGCGGGGGAAGGTTTAAGGGGGACGTGAGGAAGAACGTTTTTACCCAGAGGGTGGCGATGGTCTGGAATGCCCTGCCTGGGAAGGTGGTAGATGCAGGTTGCTTCACATCCTTTGAAAAGTACCTGGATGAGCACCTGGCACGGCATAACATTCAAGGCAATGGGCCAAGTGCTGGCAAATGGGATTAAGTAGACAGGTCAGGTGTTTTAATGCATCGGTGCGGACGCGATGGGCCGAAGGGCCTCTTTGCACTCTATTATTCCGTGATTCTGTGATCACCTCCACACACTTTACAATCGCAGAAGTAATACAAAAGCCCCTCTCTTATAGGCGGGAAACCTGGTCCTTTTAAATAACACTAGAGGGGGATACTCGTGCTTCTGTATGTATGCTCAGCTGAGAGTGACTAACATAGGCGGACAGTGAACATGTACATGTTTCAAAGACTAACATAAACGCTGTCGGAATGCTGATTGACGTCACATTGAAACCTCCTCACACGAATGGTAAACACATGATGCAGCCGGGCTAGAGCTCTGCCCAGCATGGGTCACAGTGCAGGCCACAATAAAAGTGGCCAGAAGTGTGGCTCACATCATTTTATGGATTCAGGCTTCCATAATGTTGACACTAATGGTGTAATCGAATGAAAATTACGGATGGGGAGATTAAAGGGATTGGAATAAGACTTCAAGGATAAAGATTTGCAGGAATATGCAAAATGCATAGGGGCATGGCAATGGAGGGATTCAAACATAGGAATGAGAATATTAAAATAAATTTGATGCCAGACCACGAGCCAATGTATATCAGTGAGCACAGGGGTGATGGGTGATCGGGGTTTGCTTCGAATTAGGATACAGGCAGCAGAGTTCTGGATGGGCTGTGATTTATGAAGGTTTGCAACTGGGACGGTGGCAAGGGAAGAATTGGAATAACCAAGTGTGGAAATAACAAACGCACAGATCAGGATTTCGCCTGATGGGCTGAGGCAGAGCTGCAGACGGTTGATATTACAGAGGTGGTGGTCAGCAAGGCTGGTGATGGTGAGAAAATGGAGATGGACACAGCTTAGCGTTAACTAGATGCCAGAAGTTGTAAACAGTTTGGCCCAGCCCTAGCGAGGGTGTTGCAAATAGTGGATGGGAAATAAAATTTGTGACAGAGACTGAATATAATGGCTTTGGTCTTCCCAAGATTTAAATAACATGAACACTAATACAATGCAATAAGGATTATTGATCGAATAGTTGGATACAAATACTTACCACGGACACCAGTAATAGCGAGAATGGGATAGTAAATCATTTGAATCATCCTCAGTGCAGCTGCGATTCGATAATCTAATGTTATCCAATCATAATCTGCAGTAAGATAGTTAAACAAAGAGGGGAAACTCCTGCCCATTTTTGTAACATTCCACTCTATTGTTCTCAGATTCTGACCCATTGCTGCAACTTTCTAATCTATTGTTCTCAAATTCTGATCTATCCACTCCCTCTTTCCGGATCCGCTGATCCCTGTCAGTTCCAGGATGATGCTTCCGCTGACATGATTGGATAATACATTGCAATGAATCGCTTATTAATAGAAGAGGGAAAGCCTGCAGTTATACGATTAGCGCCCATGGAGACTGAAATTAATTACAGTCACTGAACAAACAGGTTCAGTTAACTCCTTTCAATCCAAATATTTTTGTACCACAATAAAGTAGAACATTTCCCAGTCTGTAGGGGATGTTTAAGGTTGGGAAGGAATGGTGGGAATAGCGGAGCCACTGACCAGAATCTTTCAATCCTCCTTGGATATGGGAGTGGTGACAGAACACTGGAGCGTTATAAGTGTGAAACGTTATTTGCAATAGTAGCGACAGGATGAATCGTGTAACTACAGGCCATTCAGTCTAACAGCAATGAAACGTTGGGGAAAATGTGATCGTCAATAATCTGGGACAAGATTATTGAGGTTTGGAAAGAACATGAGTTTACAAATGATAAGCAGCACATATGTTTAGTTTAGTTTAGTTTAGTTTAGAGATACAGCACTGAAACAGGCCCTTCAGCCCACCAAGTCTGTGCCGATCATCAACCACCCATTGACACTAATCCTACACTAATTCCATATTCCTACCACATCCCCATATATGTTAATAGAACTCTTATCTGACAAACATGATCTTGTCCTTTGATGAAGTATTGGCGAGAGTTGATGAGAGCACTGTTGATGTTATGTATATGGATGATCAAACGCCATTGAATCAAATGCCACTTTCTAGCCTTGTTAAGAAGTCTGAACCTCATTGATTAAAGGGGCAATGGCAGTGTAGGTATGACAGTGGCTAAGGGACAGCTTACAGGGAGAGGTGGTGATCAGTTGTTGTTCTGGTACTGTAGGGGAGTATGCAGTATTCTTCCCAGTGATCGGTATTAGGACCACTGCTCTTTTTGATATATATAAATGACATAGACTTAGGATTGTTAAAAATGTATTCAGCATATTTCGCTTTATAAATAGAGACAGAACGTACAAAAGTAAGGAAGCTAGCTAAAACTTTATAAATTATGTGTTAGGTCTCATCTCTGGAATTATGTCCACTTCTGGGTATTACGTATCAGAAAGGATGTCAGGGCCTTGGAGAAGGTGCAGAGGAGATTTGCTAGAATGTTCCAGGATGAGGGACATCATTTACATGGGGAGACTAGAGAAGCTGGAATTGTTTTCTGTAGAGTGGATAAGATAAAGGAAAACCTTAATAGAGGTTTTCACAATTATGAGGGCTTTTGACAGAGTAAGGATAATTTGTTTCCACTGGGAAAAATGGATTGGTAACAAGACTCTGGTGCCTGCAAAAAGAACCAGAGGTGGAATAAGGGAAACATTTTTTCCGACAGTGAGTTGTTATAATCTGGAATACACTGTCTGAAGACGTGATGGAAGGAGATTCAAAAGCAAGTTTCAAAATGGAACGGGATAAATACTGGCAGAGGGGGATTTGCAGGGCTTTGAGAAAAGAGCAGGTAAAAAGACATGATGGATCACATGGATTGCATCCAAGCTGTGTGATTTTCCCATTCTTTGGTGACAGAATTCATTGATGCCTTATCTCGTGTGTACAACTGGTGTGCAGCTGTTTTTGAACCAGCAGTTCACTGTGACTTTCACCCTGATAAAGGTAACAGCAGAACAGCAAGCACAAGGGGATGGTAAGGCAAGGTGTGTTGACAATGTCCTTATCGGAGAAAGACGTCCTGCTCTCTTCAGAGATCTCTGCTGGTTTTATTCAGTGAAATACAAACTTATCGATTATATTCCAATTTTATTTCATATCTATTTGTTCATAGGATATGGGTGACACGAGCAAGGCTGGCATTACTTTCCCAATATAGCTCAGCATGAGAAAATGAAGCGCTTTCATTTGAATTGCTGCACCCCGTGTGGTACAGGTGCCCCCACAATACTGTTACAGAAAGTATTTCAGGCCTCTGACCCTGTGACGATGAAGGCACAGTGATAAATGTTCAAGTCTAGATGGTGTGTGGCCTGTAGGAGGTGATGCTGTTTTGAGTTCGAGTTCGAGCTGCATTCCACCACTTCCCCTGTGTCTCCTGTTCCTTGATCCCAAACTGGTGTTGGTCTTTTCAGAGCAGAAAAGTTTAAGGGGAGATTTAATAGAGATATGCCAAACCTTGGATAGTCTTTTATGAAGTAACAACAGAAAATTTAGTTTCATTGGAAGAACAGTAGGTAACCAGATGACACAGTTTTATGATGAATGACCAACAACAAGCAGGAGATGAGGAGATTCTATTTTTATGCAGTGATTTATTATAATCTGGAATTCACGGCCTGAAAGAATGGTGGAAGAAGATTCAATTGTACCTTTAAAAAAAGGAAATTGGATCAACAGTGTCAGTGGAGATTTACAGGGCTATGGGAAAACAGCAAAGGCGCCGGATAAATTGGGTTGATCCTTCAAAGAGCCAGCACAGACACGATGGGCCAAATGACCTCCTTGTGTTCTGTATGATTGCAAATCTCTGTGACTGCAGAAACCATCGGGACATGACCTGATTTGTACAATAGACGTTCAGCAATTTTCGAGCCAAAGGTTGCTTGTTACTTTTACTTTGATAAGGCTCAGTAACATATTATGTTGGGTTAACACAGGTCAGGGAATAAAAATGGAAATTTACTGCTCTGTGCGTGGGGCTCAGCAGCACACCAGGTGGGATTAACGCAGGCCAGGGGGAGAAAACAAGAAAACAATAAACAGGAGCAGGAGTAGGCCACTCATCCCCTCGAGCCTGCTCTGCCATTCGATGAGACCATGGTTAATCTACTTCAACACCACTTCCCTGCACTATTACCGTATCCGTTGACGTAAAAATCTATCAATATCATTCCTGAACATGTTCAATGAATGAGATTCTACAGCCCTCTGTGGCAGAGATTTCCAAAGATTCACCACCCTCTGTGTGAAGAAATTCCTCTTCATCTCAGTCCTAAATGATCTGCCCATTATTCTGAGACCGCGTCCTCTGGTTGTTGACTCCATAGCCAGGGGAGATACTCATCCTGCATCAAGCCATTGGATATCCCTGTAAGTATGTTGCATGTTTGAATGAGATGGCCTTTCATTCTTCTTAACTCCAGCGAATCTATTTCAGCTTTACTCTTAGGACATTCTCTTGATCCCAGGAATTAGCTTGGTGAGCCTTCGTCACACTCCCTCGTTAGCAGGAATACATTTTCTTAGCTAAGGAGACCACAATTGGCGGCACAGTGGCGCATTGGTTAGCACCGCAGCCTCACAGCTCCAGCGACCCGGTTCAATTCTGGGTACTGCCTGTGTGGAGTTTGCATTTCTCCCTGTGTCTGCGTGGTTTTCCGCCGGATGCTCCGGTTTCCTCCCATATGCCAAAGACTTGCAGGTTGATAGGTAAATTGGCCATTAGCAATTGCCCCTAGTATAGGTAGGTGGTAGGGAAATATAGTGACGGGGGTATGTGGTAGGAATATGGAATTAGTGTAGGGTTAGTATAAATGGGTGGTTGGTGGTCTGCACAGACTCGGTGGGTCGAAGGGCCAGTTTCGGTGCTGAGATCTCTAAACTAAACCTAACATAATACTCTCACCAAGACTCTGTATAATTGCAGAAAGACAAAGGACAGTACAGCACAGGAACAGGCCATTCGGCCCTCCAAGCCTGCGCCGATCTTGATGCCTGCCTAAACTAAAACCTTCTGCACTTCCAGGAACCGTATCCCTCTATTCCCACCCTATTCATGTATTTGTCAAGATGCCTCTTAAATGTCATTATCGCACCTGCTTCCACCACCGCCCCCGGCAGCAAGTTCCAGGCACTCACCACCCTCTGTGTAAAGAATTGTCTCGCACATCCCCTCTAAACCTTGCCCCTCTCACCTTCAACCTATGTCCTCCAGTAACTGACTCTTCCACCCTGGGAAAAAGCTTCTGACTATCCACTCTTTCCATGCCGCTCATATCCTTGTAAACCTCTATCATTTCACCCCTCCACCTTCGTCGTTCCAGTGAAAACAATCCGAGTTTATCCAAACTCTCCTCATAGCTAATGCCTTCCAGAACTGGCAACATCCCGGTAAACCTCTTCTGTACCGTCTCCAAAGCCTCCACGTCCTTCTGGTGGTGTGGCGACAAGAATTGCACATAATATTCTAAGTGCGGCCTAACAAAAGTTCTGTACAGCTGCAGCATTACTTGCCAATTTTTATGCTCTATGCCCCGACCGATGAAGGCAAGCATGCCGTCTGCCTTCTTGACTACCTTATCCACCTGCGTTGCCACTTTCAGTGACCTGTGGACCTGTACGCACAGATCACTCTGCCTGTCAATACTCCTAAGGGTTCTGCCATTTACTGTATACTTCCCACCTGCATTAGATCTTCCAAAATGCATTACCTCACATTTGCCCGGATTAAACTCCATCTGCCATTTCTCTGCCCAAGTTTCAAACCGATTTATATCCTGCTGTATCCTCTGACAATCCTCATCACTTTCGCAACTCCACCAACCTTTGTGTCGTCCGCAAACTTACTGATCAGACATTTTCCTCCAAACCATTTATATATACTACAAAGAGAAAAGGTTCAAGCACTGACGTCTTAACTCCAACACTAAAATCCTCTTGGAACAAAAACCAGCATATCATAGGCCTTCTTAATTGCTAGCTGTACCTGCATGTTAGATTTAGTGACTCATAAATAAGGACAACCAAATCCCTTTGAAGTTCACCACTTGGCAGCCTGTCACCATGTAAGAAATACTCTTTTTTTTCCTGCCAAAGTAGAGAACTTCACATTTCTCCACATTGCATTGCACCTGGAAATTTGTTTCCCACTTGCTTAGCCTCTCCAAAACACTTTGATGCGTCTTAGCATCCTCCACACGAATCATACATGCACTTAGTTTTGTGTCATCCGAAAACTTGGAAATGTTACATTTGGTACCTCCATCCAAATCATTGATATAGATTGTCAATAACTGTGGCCCAAGTACTGATGCTTGCGGTACCCCACTGGTCACAGCCTGCCAACATGAAAATGACCCATTTATTCCTAGATTCTGTTTTCTGCCCGGTAACCAGTTCTAAATCCATGCCAGTGTATTCCCTCCAAACTCATGTGATGTAATTTTGTTTACTAGCCTCTTGTGTGACACCATATCAAAGCTTTCTGAAAACCAAAATGTGCCACATCCACCTGTTCCTCCTTATCTATTATGCTACTTACATCCTCAAAACACTCCAACAGGTTTGTTAAAACAAAATTATTTCTCTTTCATATATCTATGTTGACGCTTCCCAATCCTAACATTATTTTGTAAGTTTCCTATCATGTACTAGATATTCTTTATGATAAATTCTAGCATTTTCTCTACGACTAAGGTAAACTAATAGGTCTGTGGTTCCCCGTTTTCTCTCTCCCTCCTTTATTAAATAGTGGGGTTACCAACTTCCAATCTGCAGGAACGATTCCAGAGTTTATATAATTTTGAAAGATGATTGCCAATGCATCTTCTATGTCTACTGTCACCTCTTTCAACACTCTGGGGTGTAAATCATTAGGTCCAGGGCACTTGTCTATTTTAAGACTCATTAATGTCTCTACTACTTTTTAAACTAATATTAATATCTTGCAGTTCCTCGTTTACACTAGTCCCTTAGTTCTCCAATATTTCTGCGAGCTTTTTAGTGTTTTCGTCCCTGAAGGCAGACACAAATGGATGCATTTTAAAAGCCCACCACTGAAATAGGAGGCGAGTGTAAAAAACTATGGCCCACCCGCTCAGGGTCCACATCGCATAACCACCACGATTCCAAATGTGGGAGCTCATGTGAGACCCCGCCCCTCCCACCATCACCCCTCTGATGACGTGCAGGCAACCACGTCCAGTGCCAATACACAGACACCGGTGCCATTTTTAAATGGCTTACAGCCCTCAACGAGCATTTAAGTTTTGAAAGCAACAGTACATTACAAATTAATAAAAGTTGGAGTCCCAGCAGTCACAACCCCGCCCCCCCCACTAACCGTACATTATATTCAGTGCCCGCTCACCCCCTAAATACTTAACTTTGCAAAGTGACCTTCCACCCTAAAAATTTCTGAACCTTTAGCCTTCAATCGCTTTCCACTTTGTCCCCAACCAATCCGAGCAGTGCTGAGAAAAGTAACTCCTCCACTCTCCTCACAGGAGTCATCCCTCATCTCCCTGAATGGGGATTTGAAGGCACAACATTACCAGCCAGACGAATAAATATCAGTGCGGAGAATAAAGAGGCGATGATGCCTTCATTAAGTCAGGTAGGTAAACTAATTTAAATATAGAAATCATGGTCCCATCACAGACTGGCAGGGCAGCCACCACGAGGCCTTGCTGCCACTGAGATCGATAGGGGCCTGCTGGCAGCTGGGTCGTGGTGGATTTTCTCCATTACTACGGTTATTCCCTGCCCCCCCCCCCCCCCCCACTACCTCGGCACTGTTCTCAGCGATGGAGTGCCTTTAAAATGCAGCCCATCGTATTTCTATAGTTTCTTTGCCATTTCCTCATTCCCCATTATAAATTCGCCCAACTCCGCATATTACACACCACATTTGGTTTTGCTAACTTTACCTTTTTACGCACCTATTGAGGCTTTATCAGTCCCTTATGTTTCTCACTAGTTTACTCTCATTCTATTATTACTTTGTTAAAATGGAGCACGCGGCTGGGGCGTGGCGGGGGGGGGGGGTGGGGTGCGTGGTGAAGGGGGTGATGGAATAAACAAGATGGAAAAACATACTTGACCTCATCCTCACAAATCTTCCTGCCGCAGTTGCATCTGTCCATGACAGGACTAGAGAGGATCTGGATCGGCGCAGGCTTGGAGGGCCGAAGGGCCTGTTCCTGTGCTGTAATTATCTTTGCTCTTTTTGTTCTTTGTGAGTAACCACCGCGCAGTCCATGTGGAAACAAAGTCCTGCCTTCACATTGAGGATATCCTCGATTGTGTTGTGTGGCACTACCACTGTGCTGTTTGGGATAGATTTCGAACAGATCTAGCGACTTAAAATAGGACATCCATGAGGCGTTGTGGGCCATCAGCAGCAGCAGAATTGCACTCAATCACAAACTGTAACCTCATGGCCCAGCATATCCCCCACTCTACCTTTGCCATCAAGCCAGGAGATGAACCTTGCATCTATTATGAGTACAGGACTGCATGCCAGAAGCAACACCAGGTATACCTCAAAATGAGGTGTCAACCTGGTGAAGCTACAACCCAGACTACTTGCGTGCCACTACATAAGCAGCATGCGATCGATTGAGCTAAGTGATCCCATAACCGATGGATCAGATCGAAGCTCTGCAGTCCTACAACATCAAGCCGTGAATGGTGGTGGACAGTTAAAGAACTAACTGGAGGAGGTGGCTCCACAAATATCCCCGGCCTCATTTATGGGGGAGCCCGGCATATCAGTGCAAAAAATAAGGCTGAAGCATTTGCAATAATCTTTAGCCAGAAGTACCGATTTGATGATCCATCTCGGCCTCCTCCTGAAGTCCCCAGCATCACAGATACCCATATTCAGCCAATTCGGCTCACTTTGCGTGACATCAAGAGACTACTCAAGGCATTAGATATTGCAGAGGCTATGGGCCCTGACAACATTCCCGCAATAGTACTGAAGCCATGAGCTCTGGAACCTGCTACATCTCTAGCCAAGCTATTCCAATACAATTACAACACTGGCATCTACCGGGCAATCTGGAAAATTCCTCAGGTATGTCCTGCACGTAGAAATCAGGGCAAGTCCAACCCAGCCAATTACCATCCCAACAGTCTATTCTCAATCATCATTCAAGTGATGGAGTGTGTCATCGACAGTGCTATCAAGCAGCAGTTGCTTCGCAATAACCTGTCCAACAACGCTCAGTTTGGGTTCTGCCAGAGCTACTCAGTTCCTGACATCATTGCAACCGTCGTTCAAACATGGACATAAGAGCTGAACTCAAGACGTGAGGTGAGAGTGACTTCTCTTGACATCAAGGCAGCATTTGACCGAGTATAGCATCAAGGAGCCCTGGCAAAACTGCAGTCAGTGGAAATCAGGGGAAAAACTCTCCATCGCTTGGATTCATACCGAACAGAAAGGAATATGCTTGTGTTTGTTGAAGGTCAATAATCTCAGCTCCAGGATATCACTGCAGGAGTTCCTTATGGTAGTGTCCTAGGTTCAACCATCTTCAGCTGCTTCATCAACCTTCCTTCAATCATAAGGTCAGAATTGGGGATGTTCACTGATGATTGCACAAAACTCAGCACCATTCATGGCTCATCAGATACTGAAGCAGTCCGTGTAGAAATGCAGCAAGACCTGGACAATATCAAGGCTCGGGCTGAAAAGTGGCAAATAGCATTCGTGCCACACAAGTGCCAGGCAATGACGACCTCCAACAAGAGAGAATCTAACCATCTCCCCTTGATATTCAATGGCATTGCCATCGCTGAATCCCCCACCATCAACAATCTGGGTGTTACCATTGACCAGAAACTGAACTGGAATAGTCATATAAATAGCATGGCTACAAGAGCAGGTCAGAGGCTAGGAATTGTGTGCTGAGTAACTCACCTTTTGACTCACCAAAGACTGTCCACCATCAACAAGGCACGAGTCAGGAGTGTGATGGAATACTGTCCACTTATCTTGATGGATACAGCTCAAAGAACACTCAAGAAACTCGGCACCATCCAGGATAAAGCAGCCCGCTTGATTGGCACCCCATTAACAAACATTCACTCCTTCCACAACTGACACACAGTGGCAGCAGTGTGTCCCATCTACAAGATGCACTGCAGCAATGCACCAAGGCTACTTAGACACCACCTTCCAAACCCGCGACCTGTACCACCCAGGACAACGGCAGCACATGCATGCGAACAGCACCACCTGCAAGTTCCCCTCCAAGTCACACGTCATCCTGACTTGGAACTATATCGCCATTCCTTCACTGTCGCTGGGTCAAAATTCTGGAACTCACTTCTTAACAGCACTGTGGGTGTACCTACCTCACATGGACTGCAGCAGTTCAAGAAGGCAGTTCACCACACCTTCTCAAGTGCAATTAGGGATGGGCAATAAGTGCTGCCCATCCCTAGCCAACGACGCCCACATCCCATTAATGAATTATGAAAAACTTCCAGCTTCTCAATCATCTTAAATCCCTGACTCGCAGCACAGTCACTTATCACTGACCACTGACCAAATCAGCTGATAGAATCCTCGAGGTTTCACTGCCCTCTGGGGACAATCGGATCCACTTATTAAAGGACTGACCATTAAGCACCTCATATCCTACAAATATTAACCGACTTACCATAAGTCTTGTCCAGACCAATCAACATCCAATTGTTAAATGACTGACAATAAATGTGTTATCGTTAAGGCAGAGATGCTGCAGTTGCAGGCTAGGAATATTGCAACAAGCATGAAAGATAAGGAACCAAGAACAGGGTTCCTTGATTAACCAGGGAGATAGAAATGATGACGAAGCAAAATATAGGGTGCACGATTCATGTCAGGTGAACTCATCATGTGGGAACCAGGCCGTATACAACAGGTCCAGAGGAAAGGTGAAGAGGAAAATCAGACTGGCAAAGAGAGAACATGAGAATAGAATGACAGTCAATATAAAATGGAAACCAAAGATATTCTACTGGCATGTAAATAATAAGTGGGTAGTAAGAGGTGGAGTGGGGTCTATTAGGGACAAACAAGGTAATATATGATTAGAGGGACAGGACACGTCTAATACACTTAATGGTTACTTTATTTCAGTGTTCACTAAGGACGTGGAGGCTGACCAAATTTCGGTAGGAGCAGAGAGAGTAGAGGCAATGGATAGGACAAAAACTGAGATGGGGCGGTACAAAATAGCATGGCTATATCTAGGGTAGGTAAGTCACCTGGTCCGGATGGCTTTCATCCTCGGATACTAAAGAAAGTGGGGATGAAGATAGCGGAAGTTCTTGCCATAATCTTCCAATCTTCTCTCGATATGGGGAAGGTGCCAGAGGATTGGAGAGCGGCAAATTTGGCACCCTTATTCAAGAAAGGGTGTAAGGCCAGCCTTGGCAACTACAGGCCGGTTAGGTCAACATCAGTGATTGGTAAAGTTTTGGAACAATAACTCGTCAAAAAGACAATGGACACTTAGAGAGGTTAGAATTAATTAAGGATAGCCAGCACAGATTTGCAAAAGGCAGATCATGCTTGAATAATCTAATTTAGTTGTTGGATGAAGTAACAGAGGAAGTTGATGACAGGAATATTGTGGATTTTGCTTCTAAGCATTTTAAGGTCACATTTGATAAGGTACCATATAAAAGGCTGGTGAACAAAACTGAGACTCATGGAATAGGAAAGTCAGTGTCCAAATGGATAAAACAAACAAAATGGCTCAAGGACAGAAAACAGCGAATCATATTACATGGTTGGTTTTCCGACTGGAGGATGGTAGACAATTGTATTCCCCAAGGGACCACTGCTTTTATTGCCATATATAAATGTAATGGATCTTGGAATACAGGGTAGAACCTCAAAATTTGATAATAGCACCAAACCTGGTGGTGTGGCCAATAGTGAGGACGATTTGAACCGCCTGCAACAGGACATAGGTAGGCTAGAATGGGCAGACAAGTGGCAGATGGAATTTAATACTGACAAGTGTGCAGTGACTCATTTTGGCAGAAGAAATAGGGAGAAGTAATATATACTTAATGGCACAGTTTGAAAGGGTGTGCAGAGACAGCGGGACCTGGGGGTGCATGTGCATTGATCTTTGAAAGTAGCAAGCTAGTTAGTAAAGTGTATGGGATCTTGGGTATCATAAATAGAGGTATTGAGTATAAAAGCAGGAATGTTATGCTGAACATTTACAAAGCTCTGGTTAGGCCACAACTGGAGGATTGCGTCCAATTCTGGTCATTGTAATTTAGGAAGAACGTGAGGGTGCAGAGCAGATTTAGCAGAATGGTTCAGGGATGCGGGATTTTAGTTACAAGTTTAGTTTGGAAAAGCTGGGGTTGTTGTTAAGTGGTGGCACCGAGTGGTAGGTACTTTTGCTGCACTGCAATATCTGTGCTGAACGGCAGCAATGGATGGGAACACGACCTGTTCACTTACATGTTATAATGGGGCAATGACACAGAAGGCAATGGGAAAGCCTGGATTATGCACACGCAGGTAATAAAGCAAGAATGACGAACATGAAAGATGTCACAGGTTACACTGTCAGATGTGTCACTTTATGGCTATGCCAATATAGAGGCGAATATTTTAAGGTGTTGCTCACCGACCTTCCTCACAAAAGGCCACCTTTGTCCAAACTTTGGTACAAGAACATAAACTGCACCAAATCACTTGCATGTGATTTGAAATTTTACACAACACTCCCTTGGATCTTCCCCTTGCCAATGGATGAACAGTTTCTCAGTTGCTTTCCTGTAAGGTCAGTCCCTCTTCAATATTTCACTATATTGAATAACACTTCCTTTACAACGCCATGATTGTCAGACGCCAAAGGCTGACTATTTACATGGGCAGATATTTTACGGTATTTTTCGTACAGAACATAGCACCCATGCAGTCACTCAGATACTCAAGCATCTATGTTCCCATGTTAACACACATAAAGGTGCCAAGTGAGAGTGAAGTAGGTGCAGCAGTGTCTTACTACACAAGCAGAAATGATTTGGGGTCAATTGAATGGGGCAGTTTGCTGCATATCAGATGACTTGATTGAGTTGTCTCATTGACCTGGAAGTCATCATTT